>NC_055973.1:13899269-14031769 GCF_018492685.1 Alosa sapidissima | reverse complement strand
TTGATTCTTTCTTTCAGTCATTCTTTTTTTACCATCAGAGTAACAGTACAGTGGTTTCTCCATCTTATTCTCAATACTTAATATGCCACTCTCTCTTTCTGTTTCTCCCTCTCCTTTCTCTCTCTCTCTCAATCTCTCTCCTTATATTCATTTTTTCTTTCACAATCTGTCCCCTTCATACATCTTCCTTTCTTCTTCCTCCCCCCTCCTCCCCCTCCCTCTATCTTCTCTCTCTCTCTCTCCCTTCACTCTTATCTTCTTCACCACAGCGATCAGCTTATTACCTGCAGTTTTCACTATGTGCAGAGGTGCGGGGGGGGGGTTAGTGGTGATTCATGCTTCTTGGCTTCATTAGAGGTGCAGTGACACACACACACACACACACACACACAAAAGCTATCAGCACACACGTAAGCACTCACACATACACACACAAAATCAATTTCACACACACACACACACACACACACACACACACACAGACAGAGACACAGATACTCATACACTCTCTCTTTCTCTTTCCCTCTCTGTCTCTCTCTCTCTCACACACACACACACACACACACACACACCCTCATGCACACAGACACAGATAATCATACACTCTCTCTTTCTCTCACACACACACATCCATACACTCAGAAACGCACTGACTGCATCCCAAGGTCAACTTTGCATGCTTCCTGCATGACCTGACCCCTCAGGAGCCATGCCGTCCATGTTGTGCTGTGCTGTGCTGTGCGGTGCGGTGTGACGCGGCGGCGTGGACATGATTCATGAGGCTGCTACTCTTCTTGAAGTAAATCTGGAGGTGATTACGGCAGCGCACCAAGCCGCGCTATGCTAACGCTAACGCTCCACGCCAGATTGCCCGCAAGACGAGAGAGCCCCGCGCTTACCGCCATCACTCATGCACCTCACAGAGCTAGGGTGTGTGTGCACGTGTATGCGCGTGCTTGCCTCTGAGTGAGTATGTGTGTGTGTGTGTGTGTGTGTGCGTGTGTATTTGTGTGTGTGTGTGTGTGTGTGTGTGTGTGCGTGTGTAGCCATAAGAGAATATTAAGGTTATTGAGTGATATAAAGAACTGTATGCCACTGGTCCATAAGTTTGTGTATGTATTCTACTGCATCCTTCATATGTTTGTCCCTGCACCTACACCTTTTTGTCCCTGCACCTACACCTTTTTGTCCCTGCACCTACACCTTTGTGTTTGTATTTGTGTGTGTGTGTGTGTGTGTGTGTATGTGTGCTTGTGTGTGTGTATATACGCCTACACATCAATCTCTTGTGTTTGTTGCCCACTAATTGCTGGTGGTACGGCTAAAAAAAGCACCTCCATTTACATGACCGGGTCCCCTTTGTTCCTGTTCAGGAGGGATTCACGCCATGCCTCTGCTATTTCCGTGAGCGCAGCGCAGCGGCTCCGCTAACCGCTAACGGTAGCAGCGGCGCTGGCAGCGGGAGAGCCATACTCACAGGGATCGAGTTCCAGTGAGTCCCCATCTGCCTGCCTGCCTGCGGGGCTATAAATAGCGCCTGTCAGATATTTCCTCCCGTGCAGTGGGCGAGCACGCTCTTATTAATATCGAAGCGCTGTCGTGAGGGAACACATGCTGGAGGGGGCAGTTGTGTGTGTGTGTGTGTGTGTGTGTGTGTGTGTGTGTGTGTGAGAGAGAGAGAGAGAGAGAGAGAGAGAGAGTGTGTGTGTGTGAGAGAGTGTGTGAGTTTGGTGGGTGTGTGGAGAATTTGTGAGGGACGTATGGCAGGTTCATGCTCTCGTGCTTGTGCAATGTGTCTCTCACTCTCTCTCTTTCTGTCACTCTCTCTCCCTCTCTCTGTCATTCTCTCAACACGCTTTACTAGCATGACCATTTAAAGAAATAATAGCATAGCCATTTCCTCATCATTGGATAAAAGCCAACACACACATTGGATACACACACATATAAATAACACACATATATATACACACAAACACACACACACACACTTACTCGCTTTCTCTCTGTGTCCAGGGGTGGCATCCATGCTTAAGGTTCCACTCACTCCTGACCAGATGCGGCTCTGATGTGGCCCAGATGCGACTCTGATGTGGCCCACGCTGCTCCCAGTCAGGTGCCACCTGGGTCTGCGCTGTCCCGTTCTCCTGTAGCCCACCTGGGCATGCAGAGGGCAGTGCATTAACGTTATGCTCACTAACAGCACATTCTCTCAGCTGCTACTGTGTCTTTCTTTCCACTGAATCCTACGGGAAGCTGTCGGCAGAAACACAGCCAAATGCTACCGCCAGCGTGAGCATTTACTGTTTCATGGATGCATTTCAGATCATACTTTAAATTTACCTCTAAGGCCTAATCCTTTTGTATGCGTAGAATTAATAAATAATAACAATAATTTGATATGTTCAGAATTCATCATTGTGATTGGATGTTTGCTATCAAACAAGGAAGTCTGCATGGAAGGCACTGTGACAGCGGTTATGAGGTGTTCCATTAAAAACTGTTCCTGAGTACATCCCTCTCTCCAACTTGCCTATTTAAAGAGTGAACCATTCACCAGAAAATGAACCCATGACATAGTGGATGCACTACTCTTTTATCTAGCAAGGCCTGGTGTGAACCATCAGCTCAACCCCCTCCAGTGTGATCAGTGCGTGCACACACAAACTCACACACAAACTCTCACATACATGCAGACACACATGTGCGTGCACACACAAACTCACACATACATGCAGGCACACATGCGCACAACCCCAAACATACTTCCCCCACAACACACACACACAAACACATACTGTATGTGCAGGCAAACACATATTCTATATTATTACATTATTTTTTCCTCTCTTATTCATGTTCTGCTGTTCTCATGAGTGCTTTGGCAAAGCAATATGTAATTTGTAGTTCCAATAATGCACATTTGTCCCCTGAAATTGAAAAAGATAGAGAGGAAGTGGAGGGTAGTGAGCGAGGGAGGTATAGGAGAGGGAGAGGGAGAGGAAGAGGGGGATGAAGGGGGAGGCAGAGAGTCCTCTAATCTTAGCCCTGGTGTTCCTCTGAGCTCCAACAAAGAGTAGGACAACAAAACATGGCTGACGATTAAAGCTCCTGACACGCTCTAATATTAGCCGTGTTCCTGTAGCCGTGGGTCTCTCCCCTCCACTGTCTCTCCCCCGACTCCCTCTCTCTCCCTCTCCCCCCACTTTTTGCTATTCTCTCTCTCTCTCTCTCTCTCCAATCTCTCTTACTGTCTCCCACCTCCCCCAATTCTCTATTACTCTCTCTCATTCCCTCTCCTTTCCTTGTTCCGCTCTCAGGGCTGTTGTGAGTGTGTGTGTGCCTTGTTGTCTTCTGGCGGCTCCTGTGTCTGTCCCCTCTGACTCTGGTCATTAATCAACCTCCCTGCGGTCACAGAAAGAGAGGGACAGAGATGGAGTGAGAGAGAAAGGGAGAGAGAGGGAGAGGGAGAGAAAAGAGAGAGAAAGAAAAAGAGAGATGGAGAGGGGGAAAGATGAAGACAGACAGAGAAAGAGAGGAAGCAGAGAGAGAGAGAAAGAGAGAGAGAGAGAGAGAGGGAGAGAGAGAGAGAGCAGATCTCACAAACCAGACCTGACTGCAGCCTTGGCCAACACAATGCCACCGCTGCCTACCACCACCACTCCCGCCTGCGGCCTGGCACAGAACGGGCAGACGAGGAGGACGAGGAGGAGGAAGAGCTGACAAGCTGCACATTTAAATTCACTCTCATTAGAGGTTAGACCCAATTACGTGACTCATTTGTGCAAGCCATCGCAGTTTCTAGGAGGGGGTGGGAGTTGACGGGGGTGGATATGGGTTCAGAAAAGTGTCACGGACCATTGAGCGCACACGGATCCAGGAAGCACAGTCATAAGGTGCCCGGTGACTCACATGCTCTTACAGCCCTGCTGCTTTGGTTTGGGGCTATTTAGCTCATGCAGAGCCACTTATTGTCTTTTCTTTAAGGGGATTTAAACCCTGAAAAGACCATTAAATGGGACAAGGATAATAGTTGTGCTAATTGCAGCTAATTTAATCGACATGAATATCATAATTCTACGCTTAATGTAATCAACCTTCCTGTTGTACCTTCTGATTGAACATGCTGCTAAGGTCAGTTATCTCTATCAAATGATATTTCTTGAACGAGGCATACATCTTAACCAGATACCAATTTTGCCAACAGTAAAGTCTTGAAGCCATAGGGTCTTCTGTTTCAGTTTAGACCACAAGGAAGTTATTCTCAATGTAACTTACGCTCATTAAACTTCATTCACTGCCTAATAAAAGCAAGCTAAAGAGCATAAAATATATATTTAATACCTAACCCTTACACAAGAGCAAAACTGCATTTGAGGATATGAGACATCCCATGAATGCCCCCAAAACTTTACAGAATTTTTTCACGACAAGTGGGAACCCTTGGGGCGTGTGGTCATCGGCATACGTGGAATGCCCTGCCTTGAAACTCCACCTCAGGGAGGAATGGGGCGATGATGGCATGGGGCAGTGGAATGGGACACTGCCCCCTGTTGAGAAGACTGGTGTAGGAGGGGGCAGGAAGAGTGGGATAACCCATCCTTGTGTGGATGCGGGGCCGGCGACTGCATGCCTCTGAGGGTAGGTAATCGCCACACCACATCACACATGTCACATCACTCGGCGTCACGTCACACCGTACCACACAGCCATTTGATCTTATCAAAACCTCAGAGGGCCCATTTAAGATGTGCGGCCCGATAGTCCACCACAGCTGAAAAACAACCTTTTAAAGGCCACAAGAGGCCAACACTGAATGTGTGTGTGTGTGTGTGTGTGTGTGTGTGTGTGTGTGTGTTTATGAGAGAAAGAAGTTAGAGAAAATTCCATTTAGCTGATCTTATCCCAAAGAGAAAAGAAACAAAAGATGAACTTGCATGCGTGCATGTATGTGTGTGTGTGTGTGCGTGTATGTGAAAGGTAAGGGTGAAAATGTTCTTTTATTTATTGTATCACTCAGAGAAAAAATAACAATGTACTTTGTCCATGTGTGTGTTCTTGTGCGTGTGCTTATAGTTGTGTGTATGTTTGTGCACGTGTGTGTGTGTGTGTGTGTGTGCGTGTGTGTGTGTGTGTGTATATGTGTGTTCTAGGAGCTGTACATGCTGGCTGCTGGCGGTGGCACATCAGCAGTGGTGGCGAGTGAATGAATGGTACCAGGCTTACAGTGGTCACCTCTACCCATCTCAACGCAGCTCTATACGCAGCCCCCACTGAGACGTCACCACTCAGCACGACTGAGGAGAGATGGGAGGCGCGGTCGTCTCCTTTGTGAGGGCCGCGTCCTTGTGTCCAGACTGAATAGGCCCTTGACAAGGGCCGGCTCAGAGAGGCGAGAATGCAGATACGTATAGTGCAGTAGGTCAGAGCCAGCAACTGGCTCACTTTCTGTAATCATTTAGTTGGGTTTGGTTTTGTACATTACATTTATTTGTACACGCACACAGAGCCCCAGTGGAGAAAGCTTGTGTGCTGTGGCCCCTGGCAGTGATAGGCAGAGCGTTTTGAAGCCTGTGGGACAGTGCAGGCTGTCAGGCTCGTCTGGCTCTCTCTGTTTAATCCCATCACAGGACAAATCCCCTTTAGCGGAATATGCACACAAACACCCAAAAGACCATTAGCACAGATACAACACACACAGCAAACAGGAGACACCCAAACTTGCCCCAACTGCCACAGACAGACATGCTTTAAATCCCCTGCTACATAAACAACAGAGGCACCAATGGACTACATGTATTTTTAATGGTCTAGTGTTTATAAACACTGGAGTATATAGTTATTACCGCTCTCTCATACACAAACACACACACACACACAAACTCACTAACTTTCTCTATACACACTTATACTCTCTCTCACACACACACAGACACACACATTTCTTCCCATTTTCTGACCAAAGACAGCAGTTCTGTTTGTCTTTCTGTCTCTTTAAAGCAGCACTGTGAGGCCCAGGGGCCCAACAGGAGGCCCTGTCACCTTTCCATCCACCCCCCCTTCCTCCTCCTCCTCATTAATCCCCTCCTCCTCCTCTCTTTCCCTAATCTCCACTCCTCTTCCCTCCTCCTCCTTCAACCCCTCCTCCTGCTCTCCAGTCTCCACCTCTATTCCTCTTGTTTCTTGTCCTCCACAACTATCCCTACACACTCCTCCTATTCCATCCCCTCTGTCCTCTCCTCCCTCACTTCTCTTCACCTCTCTCCCATCCCATCCCCCTCTCCTCCTCCTCCTCCTCCTCCTCTCCTTCTTCGGACTCCTTCTCTCCCCCATGGCGCCACCCAGCAAGGGTCACCCAGGGTTCTGCCTGGAGAGGAATGTGCAGTGAAAACAATCGTACATTTTTCCACAGGAGAGCATGAATGAAAGCACACACACACACACATATATATACACACACACCCGTCCCATCACCACTAACTGAATCTCTCACAAAAGTATAGCTTTATACAACATGCAGTACATGTCTCTTTAACCCCCCCCCCCACACACACACACACACACACCCTCCCCCCACTCTCTGCCTGGGAAAAAATGCTGATGCTGGTTGGCCATGTTGTGAGGGGTCTTTCTTGTTGTTAGGTTGGAAAGGCAACACTGTAGTCAGTCTGTGGGAAGTCAAAGGCAGTCTCCAGTCGTTTATGTTTGTGTGTGTGTGAGAGAGAGAGAGAGAGAGAGAGAGAGAGAGAGTGAGAGAGAGTGAGAGAGAAAGAGGGAAATGGTAGTCTTGCTGGAACGCCACACTCATGCTGCTGGGAACAGAGCGAAGCACGTTGCCTCTCAGCTGCGCTCGCCTCCTCTACTGACAGTGGTGAAGGGAGGGAGGGATGAAGGGAGGGAGGGATGGAGGGAGGGAGGGGGGGCATGAGTACATTCTGTGCACTCTGGCCGGAAACCTGATATTCCTGTTTGGAACAGAGGAGGACACTGAGGCAGAGTATGGTGGGAGATGAGGTGGGGTGGTAGAGTGTGTGTTGGGGGGGGGGGGGGGGGGGGGGGCGGTTGGGGGTGTGATCGACTTGTCCGGCACCAAAACCAAAACAACACTGAACACCAAGTTCCAGTTTTTGAGACTTGGGATCTGACCACAATGACCTAGTTGTGCACCCTGCACACATAAACACAACTCTATCACACACACACACAAACACACACACACACACTTTCCTTTCACACACTTACACATACACACACTATACACTCTCCTTTCACATGCTTACACAAATTCAGAAACACATTCACTCACTCACACACGTCATTCACAGTCTTGAAACGGACCCAGTGGAAGGCGTTATGAACTGACTAGCGCCATGCTTGCTCGTGCTGAAAGTGCAGAAAGCAGGACGTTGTAACGCTCGCTTATCTCACTCCACTGCCTACCGCAGAGGCTTGCTCACTGGCCATAAAGTCCAGAACTAACATGAAATGTCCTGCCATTTTCCTCAATGCTCAGCAAGCAGAAGGTGATGTACTCACAAACCATAACATCCCACACCACACACCACATTCTGCCAGGAAGACAGGGCACCATAATGTATGTTTTTATTTGAATGAAGTGGACGACTGCTGTATAAGTTACACGTTTGCATAGCGATCAGGATGTTGCACTTGGTCAGATTACATGGTGTACACATGCAGTGGGGATTATTTCCTCTTTAATGTTTTGCATTTGCCTCACAAATAAGATAGTTTGCTTAATCTGCATTATTCAATTTTCTTTTACAGCCCAAACAACTAATCTTTGCATAGAGGCATTCCTATTTGCAGTGGCTAGGTCACTGACACGTTACTAAAAGGCCTGCTATGGTATCTGAGCTTGACGGACACGTTGTTGTGGTTGGAGTGTGAAGCTGTCATGTAAAACCATGTGAACTGCACCTCTCTATTGTGGAGCCAGACAACAAACGCCTCCAAGTATCCAGGAAACGGCCGGCTTGCCTAAGCCAGTGAAAAGCAGCTTACAGCCAGGCTGGGTCCAAGGCAGCCACACGTGTTAAACGTGCAGTCTCTCTCCCACCCCACCCCCCCTGTCTCTCTTTCTCTCCATGTTGCTCTCTTTATCTCTCTCACACTGCCTCCGTCTCTGCTTCAATGTCTTTCTCTCGGTCTCCCTGTCTCTCTCTTGCTCACTTGCTCTCTCTGTCTTTTTCTCTCTCACACACACACACACACATAAACTATCTATGTCACTGCCTCAAACTCTCTCTCTCTCTCCCCCTTGTGCTCTGCTTCAGTCTTTCTCTCTCTCAGACACACACACACACACACTCCCTCCTTCTGCTCACTCACTCGCTCACCCCCACCACACACACACGCACGGGTCCAGCTCAGGCGCACACAGCGCGGCATGCAGAGCCACAGCGAGAGAGGGCGGAGCGAGGGGCCGGCTTCGCCCCACTCACACACACTGAGAGGGTGTGTGTGCACTCACGAGTCCTCCCTCTCAGCTGTACCGGAGCACGTGGCTGCAACACTGCACCTGAGACGGCCGAGCGCAATGAGAGAAAAAAAACAACACACACACGCACAGAAACACATGGACACACGGTGTTCCTGTGCCACTGACAGATGACACATTGTACCCATTGTAAACTAAACAGACTGCTGCAAAAACTCCTGGAAAGGCATGTTGGCTCTGTAACCCTGTTGGCTTAAAATCCCTCAAATATGCAACTTCTCGTTAAATGAGAAAAACAGCACTGCGGGTTGTTTAAACAACTAAAAAACGTGCAAGTAGTGTACTTTTAACATCCTCGTTAGAGCGAGGCATCTACCACTGCCTATGGCACGTGACTTTGACACACTTTGAGCTGATTTTTCATATGAAGGAGGGGTGTGTGTATGTGTATGTGTATGTGTGTGTGTGTGTGTGTGTGTGTGTGTGTGTGTGTGTGTGTGTGTATGTGTGGAGCAGGGGTGGCGTGGGGGTCAGGCCGGTCATATGTGCCCAGCACCACTGCCGCAGGGCGACTCTTCCTCTGGCGAGTGAGCGAGCGAACTAATGACATCGCTGCTGACACATCTGCTCCAGATTAGGTTACACAAGATGCCTTTCATCCTGGCCAACGGGCTTGCATTCCTGTGCCAGCGTTCCCCTGACGCTCACCTACAACACACACACACACACACACATACACACACAACATGGCCATTGGGCCACACTCACTTTCAAACACCGCCTCTGCCTCAGGTTCCACATATGGGTGCTGCTTAAGTTTATGCTCATCTTTATGTATGTCTCAGGGTTGATTTGAGGTTGAGTGTGTGTCGTTTTATTGCTGTCAGTGTTTATATTTACCTATGGTTTGGGTTTGATTTGAGTTTGCTTGCGTGTGCATGTACTGTATGTGTTTATGTTTATGTGTATTTTTGGATTGGTTTATTTATTTAACCATTATAGTTGCTGAGTGGGTAAGTACTGGGTTATGGTTATATGGTGAGATTAAGAGTGAACTAGATTTGAGAATTTACCCAGTCTTTGTTGTCACCTTTGTCTTTACAAAAGAAATCTTCTACCTGGGTCTTTTACCTTGCATCATCTAATGTTATATGATGTCAATGATCATCAGGGCTGTACTTCTGATATAGGCTCTTTTTTTGGGAAAGATCTCTCTGCTCTGACATCTTTTGAATGCATGCAACATAACCCCTTCCTTATACTGAAGAATAGAGGCCAAACCATAATAACATGATTAATCATCAGGTATAACTAAACCAGGACCGCGTATCGCTCGTTTCAATTTGGGATGACATGATATGTGCCCTGATTCAATGCTGTCAAAACTCTGCTTATCCTCTGTCTCTGGTCCTGCACTGTGCTGTGTGAGAGGGGGAGCAGCTACAGTAGAGCGGAGAAAGCCAATGTGTGCTTCCTTTTACCTATTTATTTAACAATATATTTTGCATAACTTATCCAAACAACGTCAAACTTTTCACTGCACGTACTCGTGCCCCTTACAAGACACTAGCCTGGCTCCACCCGTCTATGTACTTCCGCTCAATTTCATTTTCCTTCAGTGCTGCAAAGTCAGAGAGTCTGGAATCACCAGGCTAACAAGACAACTGGCAAGTTTGAAATAAATCGGACAAGAGAAATAACACAGACAGACAGACAGACGTTCCTGTCACTTATAGATAAATATAAATATGTAATGTGTGTTATATGAATACCTATTATCAGCTGTTTAAGCATTTGAAATAATATTTTTGTTCTGACTGGTTGTGACCCTGATAGTCATTCTGTACTTGAAACCTGGTTGAGGGGATGAGGACACAACTCAGTCTGCCAGCCTTCCTCTCTGCTTCACACACACACACACACACACACACACACACACACACAGTACCAGCCCTGATCTCTGCTTACACAGACTCTCTCTCTCTCTCACACTGACTTGACACATAGTACCGACCCTGGCCAAAACCCAGAAGTTGGTTCTGGCTGGGTTCCGGCCCAGCCTCGTTTCTCCCCAGGGTCAGGTGGTGCGCGGGTCCCGTCTGTTCTGTTCAATCAGCCCAGACCGCATCAGAGCCAGGGGCGGCGTGAATCACCGGTGACTCACCCAACCCAAGCGCTGAATCCCAGTCACGCCGCCCCAAATCTCAGAGCTACAGCAGCATCTCACTCACTCGCGGGTGTCATTGACATCCCCATGGTGTGACAGCAGCCGTGTCCACCGACACTATCACTGTACTGACGCCATCGCTGGCACCTGCTAGCATGCTGCTAGCTCACAGCAGGACGTGCATGTGAGAGACACTTATGGAACGGGCGGTGGTGGTGGTGGGAAGCAGGAGGAGTTAATGTGGAGGGTACACTAGAATCATTTTTTTTTTTTTTTTGGGGGGGGGGCTAGTAAGGAGAGTTGTGTTTTGTGAGTGTGTGTGGGGGCGGGGGGGGAGAAGACATTCCACAAATACCACATGAAAAACATTTGGGTTGAAAGCCTACAACGGGAAGCCTAACAGACGGAGGGAGACAAGAGAGGAGCAGGAGACAGCCTGTGAAGACAGCCTCAGTGCTGGACTATGACCGGACCTCGTCCACATTCTGCTTCTGCTATCTGGTCTGACATTAAAACACACTGTTGGGATTGGTTGTCTGGGATGGGCTTAATTTTAGACTGCTTTTGGTAAAAGACTATAAACTATGGTAGTAGGCTGTAATTTGGACTGTAATTTGACCTGAACTGAAGACACAGAAACACAGTGGTAAAAAAAGAAGAAATTCAATTAAAATGATGACAATAGATCTGTTTAAATAGGGTGAGTCATATCAAGACTGCACACTACTCCGACGCCATTCTGTCGTCCTCTAAGCTTGTGTGTAGGTGTGTGTGAGTATATGCATGTGTGTGTGTACCATTGTGTGTGTGTTTGTGTATCAGTGCTTGTGTGTATGTGTGTGTGTCTGCATTGCGTATGTTTCATGGGTGCATGTGTGTTTGTGTGGTGAGTGTGCAAGCATGGTGTGTGTGTGTGTGTATGTGTGTGTGTTTATTTGTGACTTTCTCTCTCTATCTGTGTGTGTGTGTGTGTGTGTGTGTGTGTGTGGTTTGTGAGAGTCTGCACACACTGATCGATCCACTGTGGCAAGGGCATTACTCATACCAGTCCTGGACAGACACAGCTGGGAGTGCTCTGAGAATACAGCCTGTGTTGTCGCGGCAACCTAATGCAACGTGCAGGCAGGCACTCTTGGGAGTCTTGCCAGACGTGTATGCCGTGTGTATGTGTGTGTGGATTGGTGGTGGCTATTGGTTGGCACAGTCTGACGGTCCTCCCAGCTGGCACTGGAAGAGCCCTATGTGGCAAAGCCAGCTCTACCCATTCAGGTGCCAGTACACACTTATCTTCTCATATTAACGTCAGGGGAAACACTGCACTCCGATACTTATCCTGCCATTAACAGCATTAGATAGTGCTAATAGTAATAACAAATGCATTTTAATAACATTTACAACCATATTATTTAATTAATAAGTCTAACTCCTGTAGTCCAATTTTATAATTACTTGATAGGCTTATATGCTTGATATTTACTTTTGTGCATTAATTTACTGAATGTCATTTTATTTGGTGTTGAACACTAACAGCTGGTTATTTTGATGTGCAACTGGCTCAGATCTGATCCTGTGATGGTTATATGGTGGACACGGACTTGGAATCAAATGTGTTTACTCAGTTCTTGTAGGCTGTTTGATTTTAGCCAACACTGTGTTTCTAAAGTCATTCACTTCACTGACAGTTGATATGATTGTGAAGTGGGGGAAAATGGACTTAGAACAGTAAAGTTTTGGTCCTTAACATGTAAGTACAAACACATGTTTTGTTTTGCAGCCAGACTTGCAGAACAGTAAGTCAGTAAGAACAGACAGTCCTTATCAGACTCTTCTCTCGCTGCAAGTAGAACATTTCTTTGTCCTTGTGCTGGTACAGGAGAACTATGATCTGTCAATATTGCAGCATGTACACAAGCACATGGATATGGTTTGCTTCCTCCCCCTAGTGGTCAAT
This sequence comes from Alosa sapidissima, assembly GCF_018492685.1. Taxonomy (NCBI): domain Eukaryota; kingdom Metazoa; phylum Chordata; class Actinopteri; order Clupeiformes; family Clupeidae; genus Alosa; species Alosa sapidissima. The sequence goes on along the minus strand of NC_055973.1, from coordinate 14,019,193 downwards.
CTCTACTATTACATTTGACTCAGTGAGTTCAGACAAAGCCATAACATGGCCTAATTTTGATAACATACATCACATGGTCGCTTTTATAACAAAGAAGCACAGAATACTGCCATGTGGAGAATCTAGGCTGTGACTGACTGCCCAAGCATTCCGTGCTCAAGGGTTTATTAAGATTAAGAATAAAAAAAGGAATCATAATATTTCTTTAAATAGCAAAAATATATTATTATGATTTATGAGAGCTAAGGTGTGAGATAAAAGAAAAACTAAGATGATAGCACTTCACAGCAAACCGCTAATCTCACCAATCAAGAGATAATCATAAACAATTCAAATCAGTGAAATAACTTTCCTACCATGAACAGTGAAACATTGATGTTTATTACAATCCTGGATAACTAGGCTATTGTATTGAGTTGGTGATAAAAATGTGGAAGTCCTCACTCCTATCCCTGGCTTAAAACCATAAGACCTTACACAAAGCTATTGCTAAACTGAATATGAAAATCAGTAGTGGAGCACCGTGAAAAAAACAACAACAATGTGTATCTATCTATGAAGAGGAAGTCAACGTGCCCTACCAAAACAGATAATAAAAAGTTCCAGTTGGGAAAAAACAAAGGAAAGCCTGTGTAATTAATTAATAGGAGGACCAACAAGCAAGCCGTCTAAAAATATTTTTACACAGTATTTTTAAGGCTTAATAGGCAAATACAGTTGGCTTCATAACTGCACAGTGAGCAGTGAGTTACCACAGTGACAACTGCTACTAGTTTCTGTTTACAGGAGAGAGTCTGACAACATCCTGTCTCCCAGGTTTTTTATTTTTGTCCTTACCTTCTTCCATGCCACACAGTAGCAGCTCTGCTCTTCACGTTTTTTTTTTTTAATTGATGTGGTGTACCCTTACTGGTGCATCTTCAAGGATATGACCAGATATGGCACACTGAACATAAAGCTTATGTGCTTGAGAGAGAGTGAGAGAGAGAGAGAAAGCATTTATATTTGAAAAGCTGTCAGTACATGCTTTTCTGAGAGGAAGGCTACCGCCTGCCATACCACCTTCCACAAACAAGTTTGCATTGAAGTCTCTACAAATGCACAAATGTTATCTAATGTGTGCGTCAGGTTCACTGTATCCTATGTTGGTCCAAATCTAACATGAAAATAGGCTTATACTCAGGAGGACGCATACAAAAGTCAAGCTACTCGTTATGTCGAGCATACACTTTGAAAGCGACATAGACTGGAAGATTTGTGTTAGGCCTACTCAAAGTCGCTCATTCGCAGGCGAGTTGAAAATATCAAACAGCTGCAAGCGACCGCCACTGCCTGTACTTCCTTTCCTGACACAACGAACCCTTCTATATTTCCTTTGATCTTCCCTGACATTAGCAGGCCTTCCTTTAAACCACGCAGAATGGTCTTCACAGAGAGAAAAAAAGAGGCTTCGCATGACTTCCCCTGACACACAGCCATGGCGCTCGCACACCGAGAGGCAAATTATCGTTTATTCTCTTTAATCTAGGAGCAGTCTTGGAAACACATTGCGAGGGTGGTTTCAAAGGGGACTGACTGGGAGACACTCACTCAAACAACACATTTTCCCCCGCGTCTCTTTCCCTCTTTAAAATTCAGCGGCGGAGTTGCTCACCAGTAAAACGCCAAGTTCAAAGGCAGCAAAGGCGGGAGGCACTTCTCTAGGCCTCCTTTTTACAGCACCGGTAGACTCTTGGTTGGTATACCACATGTTTAAACGAATTAAATTATAAATAAGTCAGTCACGCATGCATGATGTATAATACTACTAGTGGCTATCACTCGCGCTGACTCTTACCTCAAAACGTCTGTGACTCCTCTACAGAGGTGAGTAGGTCACACATGTTCAAGTGGAGATCCACAAGAGGGTGACATTGTCAAGTTTCTGGATTCCTCTTTGATTCCTGAGAGAGTAGCTGGATTGATTTTAGGAACTCTTTTTTTTTTAAAGAAACAAAAACTCTTGGACTTGACAAAGAATGGTTAAGTACCAATACAATATTCCATTTAAACACCAGAAAAAATATCTAAAAACCCTTAGGGGACTGTATTATTAACAAAATAAGTGGCTCTGTAAATTAACTTCATCTGTGTTCTTATCACACACGAAATCATTACAATAGAAGAGTTTTTGTGAAATGACGTAAAAACATATGGCATTGAGTATGTAATGTGGCATTTGGCCAAGGAAGACGAAAGTGGGGGTGGGAGTGGTAGCACGTACGTACACCCCCTCTAGCCTCTGTGTTCCTGGGGGGAGGTAAGGAATTCCTGAGCGGAGACACACTTCCGGAGCTGGTCCTGAGTTGGCTGCTGCCAAGGGCTGAATGACACAAACATAAAATTAACAGTCTTTACAATCTATACCTCTGAGCAGCTGTGAGCATGTAATGTCAAGTTCATTTGGTGGAGCAGTTTTCTATATGCATTTTGCATACCACCCTGTATTCTTTTTACATTTGTAATTCATAATTTGGGACTTTGATGAGATCTATTTTATTTTGTTTCAGTGTTTTGCTATTGCATTCATTTAAATTACAATAAGCTATAAAATGTGACACTGTAGCCTTAGGTCATATAAAAGTACCAAATAATTTATAGCAATAATATATTGACATTGGCACAATTGAGTTTATTGCTTGTTATGTTTTTGGCTTGTGACCTTATCTGCCAGAGGCACTTGACTGCGGCCTGTGAGGAAACACTAGGCACATACAGATTGTAAAGCAGGAGCAAAGGGTGTTTACAATAATACATTTCATGTAGTCATTATATGCTGAATATCCTTTATTAACTCAATCTGTGAAGCATTATAACTATGAAGTAAAGTCCTCGTTGGGCGCAAGCACTGTGCCAGTTGTTGGTGTATTTTTCCAAAGGTGCAAAAAAAATGGGTAAAATAGGGGAATGATGTAGACGGTTTAGGTAAGTCCATATCTCGCTGTTAATCATTGATGAAAGGAAGTTGAAAAACGCAAGACCTCACAAATGGGCCTTGCCCTCTCTTGTTTTTTTGCTGCCTTAAGTGCTGTGTGTCCACGTACCACAGTCATGTGTGTGACATGCTGGGGTTGCTGACGCTATACAAATGCCAAAGAATGCTGGGTAAGCAAGTTCAGCACAAGTAGAGTAATTTAATCAGTTTAATCTAACTAAAAGTTAAAAAAAAACCACACTCACTATTTTCACATGAGTTACAGTATGATCAGTCACAGGAGCAGGGATCCAGATCAAGCATATTAACAATTATATTCCCTCTGTTCTGACATGCACAATCATGTAATTACATAGCAGCACTTGAAGCATTCAAACATAAACGTGTGTATATAACATTTTGTGTTCTCCTATTTAATACAATGTTATATACGTACATGTTGAAAATGTATAGATATTGTATCACTATGGCACCTAACTGCATCCTATCCTATGCTATCCTATATTACTCCAATTTACAATGACTGGGGTAGCATTCTGGAAAGCAGTGTTGTTCATGTCTGTTGCAGACGCAACAGACCCCTCCCCCACCACTTGTCTGCGGATGTGTCATGTCAGACACTTCTCACTGCTTCTGTGTTCTGAGTTCACGTAACGTCCAGCTCCAACCCTAGTAACCCCGACACCCCAGCTGTGGTCCCGTCAACCCCCGTGAGGTTAAATGTGTCCAGGGAGTCCACACTGACAAGGGGGGCCAAAGTGACATGAACCCCGGACCCTACTAAAACACTGGTGCCAACCATCAGAGAATGAGGGGGAGAAATCCACTTAGGCTTAACCTCAAGTTAAAAAAGAATGTGAATACAGTAGCATGCTGAATGCACTAAAATGACAGGGGTCATAGAAAAATCAAAGACAAAGACAGTTTTGAAAATGTATCATTCATTCAGTTTCATTCTCAAAAGTAGACATACCCTACATTGCAGTCGTTTTTGGCTGTTGGTTCAGTATAGATGAGGAAATAACTGTGTGCTATACTGAAAATTGTATTGCAAAGTTTTCTGAAGAACCAGTACAAATTGTCTACTTAAGGCAATATTAAAGATGACCGTCTTATCATGTTTCTTTATGACATTGAGATGCTTAATTGCTTAATAATGCAGATTGTATCTAATCAATGTCTTAATATTGGTAACTGTAGCTCAATTTCAATCATTTATATGTAGAAAATCAATGTATACAAATTGGTTTTGTAAGTCATACCATTCTGAAGTAGAATACATACAGTACTAAAGTAAAATGATTAAATTGTGATAAAGGGCATGAATGTCTTTTGCAGTTTCTGTAGAGACCAATAAAGCTAAAGGACTTTGCACATGGAAGTTTCACAGTGTGTGAGTGTCTTGTGATGCAGCTAGAAAAAGCACACGGAAGCATACTTACGGAGGACAGCTTGAATGTAAAGGTAATACTCTCATTCATTTTCAATATGTATTGGTAATTGACTTAAGATAAATGAAAATACAGAACTTTTACATGTATTAATATCAGCTTTGGTAGCCAGATACATTTTCCACTACATTGATATCATTTTGTCAGATAAAGATCATCTGACAAATGACCATATTCTGTGTTTTTACTGTTGCAGCGTAATGCATATAACAATTCTTGCTGACTGTTGGAGCTTTATATCTATATATCTATACAGCTTTATATCTATAAAAAAAAGCTATACATCTAAACTTTAACTAGTAAATGTGGTTGTATTTGCTCTCAAGTTCTCACGCATTGTCTGTTCCACTACCCTGGATCTTATACAGTATGTGTGTTTTGTCTTCTAATGTGTTGGGTGTGCGTGTGCGTGTGTGTGTGTGTGTGTGTTTTGTCTTCTAATGTGTTGGGTGTGTGTGTGTGTGTGTGTGTTTTGTCTTCTAATGTGTTGGGTGTGTGTGTGTGCGTGTGTGTGTGTGTGTGTGTGTGTGTGTGTGTGTGTGTGTGTGTGTGTGTGACTGAGGGATGGAAGTGAAGAGTATTCTGAGGAGGACACAGTCCCTGAGGAGTGTTCACACCGAGAGGACACTGTCAGTGACTGAGGTGGGACTCCGGGACAGAAAGAAGTCTGTCTCTGAGCTGGTGGCAGAGTGAGTCAATCCCTCTTCTCACATACTGTACATACTGTACACACAGATACAGAGATAAAACACACACACTTTATTGGATATTGGACTCAGTTCTCCATGCATGCACCTGTACTATTATCAAATACAACTATTGGTACTGTCTGATCTCTGTGCTTAATTTATGATTGGATTGGATAGATATCGGTTCACTTCTAAAGGAAAGGCACCTATATCAGAACATGAAAAACAAGAGGTGAGTTTTTTAATCAGTGATAAGATGCTACATTTATGCAAAAAATATATATACTGTATAATATATTTTAAATATATTATTTAAAGCATATTATTTTAAAATATATGTATATTTAATTAACTGAAATGATCAATATTTTGTTTGTATAAAGAACACTCCAGCATTTGTGCCTCCTGTGCTTGCCCCTGCTCCTGTCCCTGAGCCAACGGTGGACCCCGAAGTGGAGTCCCCTGTTGCCAAGGTGCGGAACAGCATTGTGAGGGAGCGCTCCAGGTCCCTGAGTGAGAGGCAGCCACAGCCTCTCTCCCGTGCCAAGTCCATGGAGAGCCTGCCTCGTGGCACGGGGGCACCGGGGGGCACCAGTGCGCTCAAGGCCCTCTTTGAATCTAAGGTCATGACCCCGAGAGAGCTGAAGCACGGGGGCAAGTCCCCCCTCAACAGCCCGCGGGTGAGCAGGGACGCACAGGTTAAGGCTGAGGCTGAGGAAGTGGCTGAGAAAGTAAATGAAGTGAAGAAGAACAATTCCCATGATCCCCCTCCACTCATGAGTCAGGCAGAGGAGGCAACCCCAAAGGTGAGGTTCGGGTGTCAGACTGTTTGTAGGTGAATCGATTAGTTTTCATGACACTTGAATGATTCCTGTATTGTATATTATTGTGTGCCTTTGCGTTCCTTTGGTATGCCATGAAAAGCATACCAATAATCAGAAAGAGTGTGCAATCAGACTACAGCACATGTGCTCATTAATTATGTATTACAGTGCTATTTAAGTATATTTACTTTGACACAAAACATTGGGATATCATTCTTCATGTCTTAGGTATAATTCTATGTAGATTTTTATAAAGACATTTTTTTCCTTAAAGGTTGTGAGAAGGAGCCGTCCAGAAAGACGCCAGACTGTGTCTGGCGTATACCTTGACAGGACTTCACAAACATCAGATGATAGTAAGTACTGGCCCTCAACCAGAGAGAAATGAGATGCTAGTGTATCTTTTCCTTCAGTTAGAGTGAAGGGGCCTTGCTTTATCCCAATAGCACAACCCTTAAAGGAGAATTCCGGTGTGATATTGACCTAAAGTGTATTGAAACATGATACCGAGTGTGAACGTATGTCTCATAGCCCATCTCGACTTGTCCCCTGCACTCCAAAATCTGGCGCTAGTTAGCCGATGCTACCAACAACTTTTTCAGTAGTGGTGCTTCGGCATCGGGCTAGCCATGCAAATAAATCACTGTTTTACACCCATTTACGAGGCTCAATGTATCTCCACACTTCATTGGTAGACTTCCTAGGGCCCTGACATTTAAAACGAGACATTGAGAACTTTGAAAAAGCACTGGTAGTTTACTTACAAGACGATTTATACAGACAGTATCTTCACGAAGTTTAACGTTTGCAGCCATCTTGAATTTAGTCACGATAAGTCGAGCAACGAGTAAGAATGAACAGGTATGATAAGGGATCAGATTCCAAAAATAATTCAGTGGAAATGCATGGATTCCAGTTTCTTCCAGTAGCAGCAACTGGAATCCATGCATTTCCACTGAATTATTTTTGGAATCTGATCCCTTATCATACCTGTTCATTCTTACTCGTTGCTCGACTTATCGTGACTAAATTCAAGATGGCTGCAAACGTTAAACTTCGTGAAGATACTGTCTGTATAAATCGTCTTGTAAGTAAACTACCAGTGCTTTTTCAAAGTTCTCAATGTCTCGTTTTAAATGTCAGGGCCCTCGGAAGTCTACCAATGAAGTGTGGAGATACATTGAGCCTCGTAAATGGGTGTAAAACAGTGATTTATTTGCATGGCTAGCCCGATGCCGAAGCACCACTATTGAAAAAGATGTTGGTAGCATCGGCTAACTAGCGCCAGATTTTGGAGTGCAGGGGACAAGCCGAGATGGGCTATGAGACATACGTTCACACTCGGTATCATGTTTCGATACACTTTAGGTCAATATCACACCGGAATTCTCCTTTAAACGGTCAAAAGGCCCAAGATGACGACTTCTTACAGCACTTTTGGTTGACTGTTCTGTTGACTGTAAAACTTTATTTACCAGGAAACCATCTCTCTAGAGCTCTCATGTTGTTTAAAGAACATTTGGGTATTTACACACAGAGAACTTTTTGGGAACAAAACAGGGTTTGCTCAACATTTAAAGTTCCTAAAATAGAGGATTGCTAAATTAAACCTTTTTCTAAGGGTAAAATGTTCTGTCAAAATGAAAGCATACATTCACAACTAGTAAGTTCATAATACTGTATCATAAACCTACCACAGTTAAGCATAGCACTAAATCACATTGACCCACAGTAGACAGGGGGGTGGGACATATAATATCGGGGCCACCACGATTAGGCTACACAATAACCTCCACCACCACTAGTGATTGACTCAGCCTAGTGCCAGAATAGAAAAAGCCACAGGCCTCGTCTGAAAATAGCCGTTTGGTATAGCCGTCCCTTGAAGGTGGCTGGGATGACAGGGTCAGCTGTTGCCTGAAAGGGGGCAATCGGAGGCCTAGTGACACAGAGAGAGAGAGAGAGAGAGAGAGACAGTGAAAGAGTGAGGGAGACAGAGAGAGAAGACACATTTAGCATCCCCACACTGCTGTGCGGGAACAGGACAGGGGATTGCCAATGATAGCAACAGTATCCAGTTGAGTTCAACCATGTGCAGGAACGGTTAGCAGGCTTCTCTTTGCTCTGGTGAGTGACTGTTTGGTTTTTACAATTGAGCAAACATTAATGATTATTAGGGTCACAGTCATAAAGTGTGGGAGCACATCTGAACTTTGAAAGTGATAGCATGGCGGATGCTGTTCCACGGTTTAATTAGCATGCGTAAGAGCTCCCTACAGAGATCTGGACCTGAGATGGTCCTATGTACTGGGTGATCACTTGGCTCGGTGAGATTGTTTTTGTTTTTTAGCAATCATAGTACTTTACTATAAGAATGACAACAAGCTAATCACTTTATATGAAAAAAATAATCAGTATTTTGTCACAGTATACAGTAATATAATGTAATACAATATAATACAAACATAGTAAGTTGTACATTATGTCAAAATATTATTTACTTCCGAACACACCATAGGTTTATAATCAGTAAATCCTCCATGGAATTTGAGTCACAAGGGTATAAATATGAGCCCAACCCAATACTCCATCATGGGACTGCTCTGTTCATAACTTGCATCTACTGTGTAAACACGATTAAAAGGAAGTCCTCCATGTAAATCTACATAACAATTACAGAGTTGCTTAGTCATTGTTGCACAGTCACAAAACATGAGTTACACTGCCTGGCATCTCTGTGTGTTCTGCTTGTTAGTATTCAATGCCATCAAGAGTTTGGCAACATTGTGCTGTATTTATATTACCTTGCACCAAGTGGACAGAAATAGCATTATAGAGACACTTCTAATGTGTCCTTTGAATATTCTAGCTTGTAGTGAAGGATGCAGCTGTTGTAACGCCTGATATAATACACACAACACTTGCAGAGAGATAGATAGTTAAGGATACCCTGTCGCTGAGTAGGTTAAAGGTTAAGATAGCAAAACCCTATAAGCAACATTGACCTAATGCTTACCATGCACTACTGTATGTCATCTTCCACTGACATTTGGATCACTATACACTACTTTATTCAGAGCAATAACATGAAGCATGAATTTGGATCAGCCTGTAATGTCTCTGTCGACAGGCACATATGTGGTTTGAACAAGTAATGTATTGCTACTTGTAGGTACAGTATGTCTGTATCCATGAGTGTGTGTGTTCTACTCTCATATAATTGGTGAGATTTACCAGGTAGGGGGTCACCAATGCTCCAATCCTTCATTCAGCTGGATATGGATGCTGGTTTCAATTTGTTTTCACTTTCTTTAACATTGTAAGATAGAGGGGTGACGGTCTGTAGTTTTCTGTCTGCTCTTGTTCATCCCTGTGTTTTATGCCTGATTGCAGAAGAGAAGAGGAGATCTCTTGCCGACTTTGGATGGGAGAAATCATCCATTTCTGTCAAAGCCATATCTGCACTCTTTCAGTCAAAAGCGGCAGCTGTGGAAACCTCAGGAAATCAAGTTGGTTGACAAACAATTGTGCACAGATATGATAACATAGCCATATGCTAGACAGTGTATAGTGGGTAAAGCAAGGTCCCTGACAGACTTAACATTTTGAATGTAAAGCGTATTCATTGGCCTTGAAGATAAGCATATACCAACCAACCATATACCCTCATTTTGTAGAGAAGCATGCAAATGTCTGGGCACCCCTGGTCAAAATTTCAGTTGCTGTGAAAAGCAGGCAACAATTTCGAATTTTGAAAGCAGCCCTGTCGACAGTACAATTAATAAAGATTTGCAGAAAATAAGGACAAGATTGGGATTCAGATGCTAACAGGAAATGTGCAACACATCTCTCTCTAGCTGATTGCACGGTTTATCAGATTTGGCAGGCATAATGATGTTGGCAGTATGTGCAGCACACAACAGCATAACACCTCAATTTTTTTCCAGGGAATGGATTCATTCAGCCCGTCTGGAAAGAGACCTAAAGGAATTAAGGTAAGACAAATTATGAGCGGGACACTGTATAATGAACTAAACAAATGAACTAAACTGCAGGTTTTGTGAGTTTTTATTAAAATGTAATACATAGGTCTTTCTCAAGAAAGCATGGAAGTACTAAGCATGCAAATAAGCCTTTCTTTGTGGATACCAATAATATAATGTCATTACTGCATGTGTATATGTGTAATGAGAAGGACAGTTCACTTTTTTTCTCAAACTATCAACCAGCCAGATTAATTGCATAGGTACTATATACCTACCTGTCAATAGGACATGTTGTTAGGCAACAAAGATGGAGGTTTGCGCACTGCATAGCTCTGAACCAGCTGGCTTCCATTACACATGGCTTACTACCGAAGAGGAATTCTGTTATGTTATTAGTTTAACGCTTTAATCCAGAGACTCTCCAAACGTTTACGGCAGGATCCATATCATGGCTTGAGGTTAAACAGAGAAAGAAGAATAGACATGGCTCCAAGTCAAATTCATGCCTACAGTTTTTTTTCCATAATTAATGTTAAATATCATGGTAACACTTTATTTTAAGGGGTCCTTGTTCCAGTGTATCTACATAATAAGTATAGTATTATATATACTCTTTTGATCCTGTCATCTGAAATTTGGTCTCTCTTTATCCCAATCCGTGAATTAGTGAAACACATAGTGAACACACAGTGAGGTGAAGCACACACTAATCCCGGCGCAGTGAGCTGCCTGCTACAACAGCGGCGCTCGGGGAGCAGTGAGGGGTTAGGTGCCTTGCTCAAGGGCACTTCAGCCGTTTCTACTGGTCGGGGTTCGAACCGGCAACCCTCCGGTTACAAGTCCGGAGCCCTAACCAGTAGGCCACGACTGACCCCCAAATGAATGTACTTTAATGAAGTACAGTGTGTAACAACCTATGCAACAATATGATATCACATACTTATGTTGTCCATACATGATGTATTTGTGTGTACCTACAGATCATTAGTACACATGTAATAAGAAGTGCTTGTTACAATGCTTTGCCAAAGTGGCCTCTCTCTTTGGGGAAGGAAAGCAAATGACTATGGGGTAAAGTTTGGGACTCTTGACACCTTAACATTACAGCGTAACATAAGTATGTGATATTACATATTGTTACATAGGTTGTTACACTGTACTTTATTACACTGGAACCCTTAAAATAAAGTGTTACCAAAATCGTTTCCATGTGCATCTCCAAATAATTTGAAAACATGTTATTTTTGTCATGACAATGACAAAAGGTGGAAAATGAGAAATAGCCATTATTTTTTTGCACACTTGGTAAACCTTTATGATTATATACATGACCTATTGTCTCTGGGTGACACACAAGTGGATATTTGGCTGAAGCTGAGTGACAGATTTGATGCGTCAAATCAAAAACTCTCCTTGGACAGATTTGGACAACTTTGCTTTAGCACTAAGCCAGACACAGAGAGACATTCAAGCAACATACAATTACTAATGGGCTGGTTTGGCTTGGTTTGGCTAACCTACTTACAACATGAAGCATGTGGTTTCTCAGGTATGAAGCACTGCACGTCCACCAAGAATTTCACAGATGTCACTTAGAAAAAAACAAACATAACAAGTGTTTACTTTGAAATTTTCCCTTCAAGATGACAGAAGATTCCCAAGCTTCTAAAAGTGACCTTTCAGAGACACACCTGACAGACGATCCTTTACAGTTTGCTGCCAAAAGACCTCAGGCTCACAGTGCAAACATGACCCAAAACCCTATGCGCCCATGCCTCTCACCCACCCCTCCTTCCAAAGAGGCATTCTCCGCATTATACCAGCAGCGTCAGAAATGCGAGCTCAAGCGTCTCCTCAAGCACACTTGCCCTGAGCTAAAGAACTTGGATGGGGTGGTGGACGAGGAGCTTGCTGATGTCTTGAGGTCTGAGAGCACAGCTGAGGACACTGGATACCAGGGAGAGGTTCTGTCAAGGCGCTGGATATTTGAGAACTGTGCTTTCGAGAATGTAGGGGACCCCAATGACTCAAAAACACACTTAGAGGGAGAGGGGCGGGTCACCTGGGAAGAGCAGAAAAGGGCCCCCCCTAGAGTTGTGCAATCTATGGCAAGACCTATGAGTTCTGGAACAACCTTGTCCCCAGTGGAATGTCCTCTGAACCAATCACAGTCACATCCTCTGTTGGCCTCAGAAATAATTTCAAGAGATCAAACAGATAGCAATGTTGAGGAAGAAAAAATGGCTGATGTTCGCTCCACACGAATGATGTTTGAGTCTCAGAAAATCCCCAAACACATGGATAGCCTTGAGAATGCCTCAACAATGAAAGTAGTTGTCTCACAAGACGAAAAAGGAGCAGTTAAAAAACAAATGAAAGTTTTTACCTCAAACAATCAAAAGGATTGTAATAAGACAAAAACAGTAATGGAAAAACAAATTACTGACCACGTTGCTGACAGTTCTGCAGATGCACAGCAAGATGGTACTGATGTGTACATGGGCATCTCAAAAGTTAAAGATGTCTTTGAGAGAAAATCATCTGGTCAAACAGTCTCCAGTGTTATGGGCAAAGAAAACACTGGATTTGTTTTTGGAAAATACTTAGAAAACACATATCTCAAAGAGGGAGGGAAAAGACAAAGTGGAGACATCTCTTTGCAGAATAGCTTGGCCACTCTGGAGAATATCAGTGCTCAAGAGGAAATACAAAAGGCAAATGTAAAGGACAGGGCCCACCTATTTGAATCCACACCATTTCACAAAATTAACTGTCGAGATGGAGTAGATATAACAGATGTGAGTATGAATGAAAGGCTAAAATCTCTTTACAACTTTAGTGCCATTCATTCGAATGGCACCATAGTTGAATCTTTTGAGGCTGGCACTGCTAAAAAAGCCACATACAACTTTACCACTGGGCACTGTCCACAAATTCAGACAGAGGAGATCATTACTGGTAACATAAAGAATATTCTACTTCAGATTTTACCCAGGGCAAACCTCACGGCATGTGTAAACTTTATCAAGGAAGACGAACAGGGAAATGTGGAGATTAAGAATATAGATGTGCCCATCCACCAGCTCCCATTTACAGCACACCAAGACAGAGAATACAGAACAGTCAATTTGGTTCAAGTTATTGAGGATCTTCTCAACATAGATAACTCATTGAAAAAGGGCGTTATTATCCAAGAGGCTTCCCACGAAGACACTCAAGTCTCTGTTTACTCACTCTTCAGTCATAAGGAACTAGAAATTAAGGGATTTTTTCCACTGCAGGAAACCACAGAGGAACAAATGGAGATAAGCAGCCTTGAGGAGGCTGATGAAGAAGTTAAAGGAGATGTTAAAGGAACCATTAAAAGCCTCCTGGCAAATGCCCAGGACAAAATGGGACCTGGCCCACGCAAAGTTGAGGAAAGTGAGCGTGGGAACGTGGAACTGTTCAGAAAGTGCATTGAGAAAGGAGATTTGGAATACCTTAAGAGCCTCCAGAAAACACCATCTGAAGAGGAACTGAACTCCGCTGAGGAAGCAAAGAGTCCCATAATGGAGGACAATGCCACAGAGAGCATTTCAGGCAATGTGAAGAACATCAAAAATATTTTCTCCTGTCAAGGTGATGTGCCCAACCCAAAGACCAGGACATTCCACAAAGGAAACAATTCAGTATCAAACACTACAATAACATCTCCACCAGATGAAACCACAAACAAGAAAACTACAGATGAAGACAGTTACTCAATGCAAAGTGTGAAAATACCTGATGTTTCTTTGCAGGACTCATCAGTTATCAAAGCAAGTAGACCTACTACACAAGATGAAATCCAGGATGAAGGTAAAATCCTGCAAGCAGAGTTGATGGTGGAGGCAGTAGAGGATGACCTTAGCAATCTTCAGGCAGCCATTTTAAGTCTTCAACAAGCCACAATGGAGGCAAAAACACTTCAGCATAGCATTCAAGAGAAACAAGAGGCAAGAGTAAAACAAGAAAAGACTCACATCACAGACAGGGACAGTTTCATTGACCAGGAAGGTATCTTGCCTTCTGAGTCACAGCAGTTAGACAACAGCATTCCAGTTAGCCAAACTAGCATCCCAGTTCAAGACAAACATACATCTTCATCAGATTCTGAAATGGTGGGTATCACTGTAGAGAAGAAAGGGATGCCACAGGAATCAAAGTCTTTGGAACACCAAACTGAAGGTCAATGGGAGACGTGTGAGACTACAGAGGACAGTAATGTGATGGTGATTAAGAAAGGCCATCTTCAGGAAACTATCAGTTTCTTACAGAGCAGTGCAAGTGAGCTCCCACATGAGGAGGAAAAAGAGGAAATCGTAAAAGGCAACATCAAGGCAGCACTCAAGTCCTTGGGCCAGTCTAGTTTAAATGTTACCCAAGGTGATTTCAGAGCTGCAATGATTTACAAGAAAGCTGGAAAGTCATATGAGCAAAGAAAAAAGACAGTGAACACAGAGAGTGCAGTTAAAAAAAGTGATGAGTTAGTGACCTCATCTGATGACAGCAACGCAATTCCCACTGCGTCAGCCCCAGTCGATGAACAGGTGGCTATCATCGCATCTAATGAAGCTTCTGCAGCAGTCGCCCATTCAACTCAGTGTAAAATGGAACCACCTGAGTGCATAAACGACAAAGGACAAAATACTGCTACTTCAAAAAAGTCCAAGCGAAAGGGTAAGAAGAATCCAGGCCCAAAGCCGGCAATTCCTCCTAAGCCGGATCACCTGAAAGCAAAACCCGCTGCTGATAAAGAAAGCATGTTATTGTCGTCACAAAGTATTGGACAGCATGAGGAAAGAAAAGAAGTGCCAGAAACTCTTAAAGAACTTGAAACTGAGAAAAAGCTCCTACCTCAGTCAGGACCACCTCAGTCACCTCAGTCAGGACCACCTCAGTCAGGACCAATGTCTTACAAAGACGCCCTTTGCAAGGGTATGATGAAATGCCCAGATGGCAGGGATACTGCACACCATGAAAGCACAGGAACACCACAGACCCTTCCATGTGACACTACTGAAATAAAGACATCTGACAGTTTGGAGAGGGATGAAGTTGTAAAACAGGCAGACCTTGAGAAAAGAAAAGAAGTTAATGTCATCAGCAATAACCCAGAGGAAGAGACTGTTTCCCAACAAGAAACACAGACAGCCAATAGTTCTCATAAGGGATTACAGGGTTCTTCTGCTGCTTCACAAGTCATCAATGAGTTTGTGTCAGGATTTCAAGCAGAGCTGCACACATTTGGTCCATCTGATCAAAATGTGAACAAAACCAAACCTGTCAAGCCAAAACGGATGAAAATGGCCAAAGACAACATTGTTGATCCAACACAGTTGTCTACACCACAGCAATGCAACAGCACTATTTCAGCATGCTGTGTTGAATCTTATCCAGCTACAAATGATGGACAGAAATCTGAAGAAGGTAAAGTAGTAATGAGGGAAAAGAAAGTGAAGAAAGAAAGTGAGGAAGAAAGAATTCAGAGGCTGTCAGTTCACAGGGATGAGATCATGCGAGGGAATGTGACGACAGCAATGGAGATTTTCGATAACCTGCGCAAACAAGAGGAGCTAAAAATCCTCCTATCGAAGGTTGAAGAGATTGAGGAAGACACTAGTCAAGTTGATGTGAAGGCAATGAGGAGAATCTTTGAGAATGTTCCGGACTGGGTTAGAATAACACCGAAGAAACTAAAACCAAAACAGGCAAAGACTGCGGCAAAATGTAAATCTCCAACTAAAGGACCAGAGATTTCTTCCATGGAGCTGGCATTTGGTGACCTTGAGAAAGCAAGCGCTGAGATTTTGAATTTGAAAGAGCAAACCCTGGCGAAACTTATGGATATAGAAGAAGCTATAAGAAAAGCTCTCCTCTCAGTATCCACGTTGAAGTCAGAGTCAGACATTGCTGGGCTGTCTGGCTTGTTCAAGGAATCTATGGTGTCGGCCCCGGTCTCTCAGTCCTGCAGCAACATCCGTACAATCAGCATTGGCTCCAGTAAATCCCAAAAGGCCCTCAGGCAAAAGAAGCAAGCAGCTCACGTGAACCAAATCTCCAGCTCTCCTGGCACGACTGAGGTGAGACAGACACCAAAACTTGAGATCCCAGCCACCAAACACAGAGCTGGTTCGCCATCCTCTCCCTCTTTCATCTCAATACAGTCAGGTGTGAGGCGGGAGTCTGACCCTTCTAGTCCCACTCAGTCGCCAACAAATAGTCCGCAACAGAATAGTGCAAAATCAGAGAGATTCCAGTCTACAAAGGATCTCGTCGTCAATAGTGGCAGAGCAGAAGAGAGCATCATGGGTAAAAAGAATGAATGCCCATACATTACTAAGTCTCTTAGTCTCATGGACAACCCTTTTAATCTACATCAAGTCAATGTGCTCGAGGTACAAACATTGCCCAAGGGAGAAAGAGTCACTGGGAAGAAAACAATTAAAGAAGATTACGAGAAAACAGACTTCTTCGGAAACAAATATTGCTCCGCAAAGACCTCCACAGTGGTGACCACTAAGCCAGAGAGTAACACGACATCCAGCTGCCAGACAGTTACCAGCTTGGCAAGATCAGAGGTTGTGAAATACCCCAAAGTAAACTTACCAACCTTCAGAGAGGATAGGCCTCCATTGTAAAAAGCTCCATTGTAAAGCTGTTATTACATTATTACTGAGATTTTAAGGGAGGAACACTCACAAGACAGTGGAGTTTTGTTACAGTACGCTGTCTCCAGACTTATACAAACACTCTAGTGTAATGATTGCATTTGTTCAGTATCTCTTTTTTTACATTTATACCATTTCATATTTCATCGTTTCGTTTTTCATCTCTCCTTCAGATTTTGGCTTGTGTATTTTTTCTCAAATAATAAAAATGATTGTGAAAAACATGATGTTATTTGTATCTGTTGACTCTCTTCATACAAATTATTTATTATAGGAATGGGCAATAGACTTTCAAAAAAGCTGGTGTTGAATATTAGATTAATTATACTGGTAATGTTTGCTTTGAGAAGGAAATTACAGGACACATTTAAGTTAATAAAGCCTCTATTGTGGCAGCCTGTTATAAGTATACGGTAGAAACACTGTACTAAAGAAAGACTCATATTTGCATATAGGGATGTAACGATTACCGGTATAATGGTAAACCGCAGAAAAAATGTTGACGATAACAATTAACGTTTTCATTTCAAATATCATGATTATCACGGATGATTACCACGGTGTGGAAACCGTGTGTTTAATCCTTCCCAGCTTCATCCAAGCCTGCTTTTGACATACAGTAGGCCTGGTGCAATGAAACAAAACTGGTACCCTACTGATTCTGTTATCTACTTGATAGATTTAATTGTGGCACAAAGCCAATTATACATGACCAAGGAAAAAGCTAACGGGACAACACACAATGTCACTGTAACGTTATGCTATGAATTAAGAATGCTCAGCTCAGCCAGGTTTGTTTGTGCAGTCAGGATGTAGGCCTACTGTATGAATGTGAATGAAAATATGCCCTTCTCCAGTAGCAATAGGCCACCTTAAAATGTACCAGAATAAAATAATCTAATTTTTTACCCACCCACAGCACCCCCTCTATGAGCACCCCCAGATGAAAATGAGTTCCAGCGTCCCTGGTTAAATGTTGCACTTTTGATAAGGTTTTGCCTATATTTTGTAATAGTAAATGCTGTCACACTTTTTTAAACTATTTCAGCCTATTAGTCCTTTCTGAACATATTGAACACACGTTTAACAATATCGCGATAATACCGAAAACCGTGGTAATTTTGGTCACTATAACCATGAGGTTAAATTTTCATATTGTTACATGTACATCCCTATTTGCATACATGGTGCAATCAGCTTCTTTGTCACCACAACACTTAACAAAGAAACACTGTCACTACAGTTTCAACCCGCCGCACAGGACTTGTGCACTGTGTGTCTTAAGCCTGTCTACCCCATGGAGAGGACAGTGACAGACAAGTTCATATTTCACAAGAACTGTTTCTGTTGCAAACACTGCAAAAAAAAGCTGAGGTGAGCAAATGTCATGGTCTGAAAGCCACAGGATATGCATGTGTGTCGAATCACCCATACAAGCACCATAAACTGCAATGATGTTTCCCTGAAAATGAGCCACATGTTTTTGCACGACAAATTCCCATCAAATGACCCTGAGATTCAGAGAAGAAGGAGAGATTTTTGTGTAATTGGTTTGTCTGAAAATTGTTTAAATATTTACACCACGGAATGTTGCCAAAGCTCTGAGATCCTCAAATCCTACGCAATTTACCAGCACTGTTTTGATTACATGTGCTAATTTTTGTGTTAATGACAGTTAATGATTGAAGATGGTAACGCACTCAGCACTGGTGTAATGGTGCAAATCACTAAAATTCACATGGCTGTGTATCAAGTGCTTCAAACAATTTGTTGGCAGTATTACAACTTCAATGTAATAACATTTTTATAAACTGCACATTTGTTTATCTTTTATCTTAGCATTGGCAACTATGCACCCCTTTCTGGAGAGTTTTACTGCGTATTTCACTACCAGCAGTTATTCAGGAGGAAAGGCAACTATGACGAGGGTTTTGGCCGTCCACAACATAAGGACCGCTGGCTACAACACACTGTGAATGGTACTGATGATATATAGGCCCACACAGGTTTTGGTTTAACTGTGATTTTTATGTTTTGAATGTACATGTACTTTTGAAAGATTGATCAACACAAATTGCAGTATAACAGCATTAGTTCAGCTACATTTCAATTGAAATGAATAAAGAGGGACTGTCTATTTTATGTATTTGTGTCACTCTGTGAGAATTAAATCATAATTCAAACATTAAAATGTAAATGTTTTGAACAATAATTAGATGCATAGATATATTCCATCCAAAACATGAGATGATGCAGACAACCAAAACCAACACTGCTGTGACATCACACAGACAAAGAGTGAAAATCCTCATTTATAAAATAAACAAATTAATGTTTATTATAAAGTTTATTAAAATATATATTAAATATGTTAGATATTTTAAAATCATAGTGAATATTAAAACATCAAATAAGTCTTGAATAACATTAATATCAATTTCATATTTAAGTGACATTTTAAATCAATAATATACATTTTAAGTACATTATTACTTAATTGTCCATTAAAACATGATCTGGTGTCTTCACATTTTGGTAGTTTGAAGTGTTTTCTCCTCTTCGCCACTGCAAGGTAGGCCTACACTTTCATGTTTTCTACAAAAACACAACAGAGTGTGTTAACCTTAAACCTCTATACACTATGCCAGTCAACTGTGCAAAATAGTACTGTGGTACCCACAGTACACACCTTGCAGTCTTAATAGTAGCCTACACCTGCAGGCTCAAATACTCTATCATTACAAATAGTAGAGTATTACCATACACATTATTATACATTATTAAAGATGGGGAGGTAAAAGTGGGCACTGGGTCTACTCACTGCTGGTCATGTTCTGGGTCGGCGTGGTCTGCCAGCTCTTTGTTGAGGGTCTCAGGGAGCATGAAACAGAGCGCCCCTCCCAAGAACGGGAGGGAGCCATAGATGATCATGGGGATGGCTTTGTGGTACACCCCCAGCAGCCCGATCAGGGGGGCAAGGATGCCGGCCACGCGCGCACACATGGAGTTCAGCCCCACACCACTCTGCCTGTGTGGGAGGCGAGTCAAGTCACTTTTCTAGTCATGCAGAAAATAAAACAACACCTGTTTAAAAACACTGAAATGAATATGAGTGAAAAGGCAAAACACACTAGACCAAAAGAATTAAAAAAAAGATAAGCCAAAAGACAAAATAATAATAATTAAAAAAAAAAACTGACAGATTTTCTAAAATTGTTTCACCTGGTTAGGTCAACTGAGGGCAAACTTTGTTGTAGCTGTGATAATTTGAAGACAAAAGAGGGGCAGATAAAAGGGCTTCTACTCTGTCGTTTTGGGTCAAATGTCATTGCTACGAGGGCCCATGAGAGGCAGTTTTCTTGTACAGGCTTTTACCAGGGATACAGTATAGTGGAGGCTATTCGCAAGAAAACACAGTTTATCCACCTCATCACCTTATTAGAGTTTATCCACTTTATCAAAAGACTCTGGTTGACTCTGAGGAAGACACAATAATGTAAAAACGTTAGTCAAGTGTTTGCACTGAAATAAAAGACTGCAAGCGATCAGTGTGCTCCAGCTCCCGCTCTGTTTCTTAAAGTCTGCTGTCCTACTGAGAAGCACCTGACTGCACAGTTTCCTAAGGATGATGCGTGGAATGCCCTACTTAAATTAAATTCCTTTTTTTTGCACTTTCTGGGCTGAAGCACCTATCATAACATCACCCACAGAAATTAATGGTAGTTTTAACCTCCTAATCTCCAAGTCTATACAATACCTCCTTGGACAACACGTCAGAAATCAGTTAAATGCACACTCACCTCATCACCGTAGGGTAGAGTTCAGCTGTGTACACATACACAATGGTGAAGGAGGCAGCCAGGCAAAACTTTCCCAATACAGCAATCACCGTCACCACGATGGGAAGGTCTAGGAGACACAGCACTTATCTTTACTAATCTGCCATGTAGACATTGTAGAGATATGAAAATGTGCCTTCTAAATACGTTATTCTATAACTATAACTCTGAGTGGCAATTTGTTTAGCATATTACTGCGCTATATGAGTGACTTGCTATCAAGTCAAGTCAAGTCAAGTTTATTTATATAGCGCATTTCATACACAGAGGTCATTCAATGTGCTTTACATAAACAAAAGCAAACAGTAATAGCAAATAAAAGCATAGAAGGGCAATTGTCAAAGAATAGTTTAAAAGGGTAAGATTATAATGAAAAAAAAGAAAACATAAGAGATAAGAAATAAAGACATAAGGTAGAATAATTTTCAAAGCAGAGTCAGAATTTGCAACTCAGTGCAGTTAGGAGAAAGCATCTGAGAACAGTTTGGTCTTAAGTCTAGATTTAAAACTGGCTACAGTTGGGGCCTTTTTGATGTCATCTGAAAGTTGGTTCCAGAGCTGAGCAGCATAGCAGCTGCGTAAAAGCTGCTTCACCATGTTTAGTTCTAACAGCAGGTTTTACTAACAGGTTTTTCTCCTGAGAGAAAAACCTGTTAGTAAAACCTGAGACCCCTGAGAGGACGAGAAGGTATGTACTGCTGAAGCATGTCTGATAGGTATTTAGGTCCTGTTCCATTTACTGATTTATAAACAAGCAGTATAAGTAAGTATATAAGTATATATACTCTTTTGATCCCCGTGAGGGAAATTTGGTCTCTGCATTTAACCCAATTCTTGAATTAGTGAAACACACTCAGCACACAGTGAACACACAGTGAGGTGAAGCACACACTAATCCCGACGCAGTGAGCTGCCTGCTACAGCGGCGCTCAGGGAGCAGTGAGGGGTTAGGTGCCTTTCTGAAGGGCACTTCAGCCGTTCCTACTGGTCGGGGTTCGAACCGGCAACCCTCCGGTTACAAGTCCGGAGCCCTAGCCCCAATGCAGTGCTTTAAAGTCAATTCTGTGACTTACTGGAAGCTAGTGCAGGGACTTAAGAATAAGTAATGTGGTCAGTTCTTTTTGAACAGCTTCAGTAAGGTTATATTTTCAACTTATTTTTAACTGTCTTGATGTGCATTACCAGTGTGACCATACACAGCATTAGAAGACTGAAACTCAGCATTCAGAAGATTAATTATGGATCTGTTTATATTTGTTTTTAGAATGCATATTGGGGGAGTCCATGATTCCCATCACAAGTGGTCAGCCGAGACACATCGTTGTTTACACATGTATTCAAGGTGTACAGCCAGAGAAATTCCTGACCACTTTAGATTCCGCTATTGCCAACATCACATTAATCATAACTCCCATTGCCCAGGACACATCAGAGCACATTAGCATTTAGACTACAAACGATATGTAATCAAATGAGTCTTGGACCACCTCGGCAAGTGATTGGATGACAGTGCATCTTGGTGATTGTTTACACTTGTATTTAGAACTGGATCAAGTATGGCCAGTTACTGTACCAAATCACGGGTGCAGTGTGTGCACAACTGCATGGAGAATTAGAGGGAGGAGGACTGAAACAGCTCAAACTAGTTACAAAGGCTCTCAACAACCAGTTATCAACCAGTTATTAACCAGTATCAATCCACTTTCCTCACCTAAGATCAAATGCAAGGCACCAGATGTGACATTGCAAGTACGCCACACACTATCATTTATCATTGTCTGTTGTGTGTGTGTGTCGGTGTCTGCGTGTGTGTGCTTGGAGAGAAATGGGGTAAAGGGTAATATTGTCACAGGGGAATGCTGTTCTAATAACACTGACGACAGTCCTGAACTAAAAGTGCTACAAAAGGACTTTTTCTGACCTCAAAGATGTTTGACATTTTGTGGACTGCAGTAGATTGGGAAGGCATTTTTGATGTACAAAATGACTAAAAAGTAAATGCTGGCACTTACACAAACGAATCTGTAATGGCCACAGAATAACATTCCTACATAATTTCCCCACTATGTTATCCAAAATATTTATTGAGCATCTCCAAATGCTCTTAATTCACATGGAGCTACAGTGGCCAGATGCCAGTTAGCTGTGGGCAAATACCTTCTGGGATGGCAGGAATTATCAGGCATGCCGTCCCTCCAATAAAGAGAGCTATGCTCTGGCAGATCCTTCTCCCAAAGCGCTCGATGAGGGGGAAGCAGCCCAGACGGGCCGGAAGTTCTGCGATGCCAAATATGAGCTGCGTGAGGTATATATCCATGCCAAAGTTGCCCACATTTAGGCTCACCCCGTAGTAGACCAGGCTGGTTACAAACCTGCAAAGAAAGGACAAGAGAAGAGATTAAGGAAGTCTACACAGGCGAGCACAAAATCCCCTAACAGGGATTGGAATTGGTGCCTTCTCTAGCCTTTGAATGATTTTGAATTGCGTCCATTGGTTTGGGCAGCCAAGTCAGCGCTAAGTACTAACCAGATGTAGCTCATGATGAGAGCTCTTTTTCTCAAGTAGGCTATTCTGAAGAGATCCAACATGTTGCCAGTTTTGGCCGTGTTCTCAGCCTCCAGCTAATGAGAGAGAAATCGTACATCAACTTGTGTGTACTATAGCTGAGCATAAACACACCAACACAAAATACATGCACCATCCATAACTAAGAGCTATGGAACTATAGAACATACCTTATCTAGCAGAGATTCTGGGACATTTCTTCCATTCACCCGAGCAACGTTCTGAATTTCTTTCCGCGCTTGCTCTTGTCTGCCTTGTGTAAGGAGCCAACGAGCTGATTCTGGAAGGATCCTTCACAGTAGCAAAGATGCATGATTGGTTAAGTGGGCAAGATGAGACAACTGTACAGTTACTGTGGGATTATAACCATAATGCTTTTACCACTGTTCATATTTAAACTGCAGATATACATTGAACTCATACAACATTTAAAGGGATCACTCCACAAATCTGTTAATCTAATCCTAGTAGTTGCCTGAAGTTTACTCATCAGTCTGATGTCAGTACACCTCCGTATGTTGCACTGCGTATAGTCAGTGACCATACAGATCTGACTGCAATCTACCTTTACAGAGCAGAAAAAGCCCAACGATGCATTGCTTACATTTCCCTCTCCTTCCATGTACTGTATGTATCATCAATACCCTTCTGTGAAGCTCTACTGGCATATGAGGATGAGTAACAGGTAACAAATAACAACAGTTTTCATTTCAGGATAAACTAGGGTGGCCAGATGTCCGGCTTTAGGGAGGACAGTCCTGATTTATTCATTATTATCCATTATTCATAATGTCCTCCTTTTTGTTGTTATGGAAATGGTCACCCTAGGATAAACTCCATTCCATCGCTAAAATACCGGAAAGGTAGATGAACACTCCTCTCTGGTCTGGTACGGGCCAAAAACTATTCCCCATGCGGCCAGGTCTTACCAATAATACACACCCAGTAGAACGACAGGGGCGGAAAGCACCAGCTGCAGGAGCCTCCAGTTTCTGACGCCGTAGGAGATGCCGGACATCAGCATGAGGCCGAGTGCGTAGCAGCAGTGCGACAGGATGGTGAAGAGGGCACGCTTGGAGGTGCCACACCACTCAGCCCCTACAAGAGACCAAAGAGGGATGTGTTTGAGCTTGTTTTGTGTATTTGTATGACTTTGTTGACTTTTAGTTGCCAGGCCTAGCCAGACTGAAATGATTATGGGCGGGGTAAATTCGGGCTGGCTTCCAGGCTGATGTTTTGCACATTTTCTGTATCTTTTGCTTGGTGAGGTTTGTGGAACCTCTGGTTGCCTATTAAACAAAGATGCACTGTGCACACATAAGTTACCACCTAAAAACCCCAATGGCACATTATTTAAAATGCTTAGTCAGATCAGCAGATCAGCAGTTGTTTTATTTTAAATGATAATAGCTGCCTTACAAATGACAACATAGAGATCACAGCAGCATCAAAGGACACATTTTCCTTACATTTAAACTTTAAAACTTCAATACAAATGATACTACAGTGAGAGTGAAAACAAATAGTGGATATAGCAGATGTAAGATTTCAGGGGAATGAGCCTACCTAGGACAAATGCATTTATGGCAATCCCTGATATTGTGACACCCACAACAAATCGCAGGCCGATATAGACGTATATGTTTGGAGAGAAGGCTGCACCAACACCAAAGAAGAACTGCAGGAGCAGGGACAACAAAACGACAAACCGCCGGCCATATCTGCAAGACAAGACTCATACCTTAACAGTGCAATAGTTCTGTGGTAACTGTACAAAACTTAATATACTTCCTACGTATCTCTACATGCTGTGATTGTTTTTTTTTTCCTTTATTGAAATACAAATCGATTAGACAGTGGACTGGCTGACCAATCAAAGGACAATTGAGACATACTTGTCTGCCATCGGCCCCAGCACCAGGGCTCCGACCAGGAGTCCAGCCATGTAAATGGATTGTGAGGCCTCGTTCAGTCCACCATTTTCACACACCAAACTGAACTGAGGACGTTTGGTTTGGGAGGGAGTGGGAAAAGGGAGATGTGTGTGTGAGAAAGAGAGAAAAAAAGTCACTCTGCAGTAGTGCTTGCCAGCCATCAACCTATGCTGCTCTAATATCTATACAAGACACAAAGACGTGAATCTGCCCAATTGCACCAAACAGAACACAGAGAGCCTATACTTATTTGTACGCCTTAGCCCATGCATCTATTTACCTAAAACAGAGCTGCATTGTCCCTAATCTGACTATGGCACCCTGACCTGTAGGCTACACTATAATTCTGCATCTTGCTGCAACTTTGCCCATGCATTCTATGGTGCCAGTCTGACTGCATGCATGGTCTGAATTAGAGTCTAACCCCCTTGTGTAGGCCACAGTAAGGGACATCTGAATTCAAAACTAGTTGGGATTCATATATCATTGAGTTGGAGACACAGAGAGAAGGCTATAAATCAGTGTTTTTCAACCTTTCGGCACACTTTTGACACTTACAATGTCCCATGGCACACTAACATCCTGTTTGAAGAAAAAATAAACATACCATAGCCTAAAATTTCAAATAATACACAGATATGGCCTTATTATGGCTTCTATGCAAGACCTGCTCAATAAAACAAGCGCCCTCTGTTTCATTTGTAGGTGACTATATCTTAATTGTTGTTATTAACTGGATATGTGATGATTCTGTGAATACTGGATATGGGGCCCCGTTGTACAATGCCTGCATAAAACAAAAAGTGCAATCATACAATCAATGAGAGCATGTGGTTATAAATTCTGATGCAACAGTTGCTTTTCTGGACCAGTGAGTGACATTTGGGTAATTTTCTGCGGCACACCTGATGATCTCTCATGGCACACTAGTGTGCCCTATGGCAAGCGATTTTAACATTTACCCGCTAAGTTTGACTATCTGGAATTAACATTGTAGATATCAACAACGTCTTTCTGACTAAAGTCGCAATTACATTTTGGATAGTTGGAATTGTCATTCAAGATATCTGTAACGTAATTGTGACTAGTCGAAACGTCAGATAGAGATATCTGTAATTTAGTTTTGACTAGGCAAAACTGAATTACAGATATCTGTCATCACGTCATTGAAAACAACATTCAACTCGTCACACATCTTAAATGGCAATTGCAGATATCTTTAATTCAGTTTTGACTAGGCAGAATGAAAGGTGAAGATATCTCAAACGTCATTATGACTAGTGCAAATTATTGTGCAAGACGTTGCTCTTTAGTTCCGTAGCAGAGCCCATCTACTTAGGCCTACTAGACATTCTCTGTCAGCTAATTTCCCCTCCCCAACATAATCGAAGAAAAAGTGGGCTTATTTCCTTATTTCTATGAATGGAAGAAGAATAAGCAGTCATGGCTGTAATGTCTTGTTGACATCTAAAATAACTAAAACTCAGGTTTATTAGACTCTCACGTTATCAACTGGCTTGATCTCTGTTTCGTAAATTAGTACTGTAGGCCTAGGCTACTAAATGCACCAGCACCATCTACAGGAAACTCCATTTATAATAGTGTTGGCTGTAATCGAAAAAATTAAAGCAACATTGAATCATCAATTTTTGCTGCCAGCTCCTGTCTTGCATAGGCTGCAGCATTAAAAAGACGATTAAAAACTCTTTTGCCCTCTGGCTGCTCTGACATGGTGCTAATTAGTGCTAATTACAAAGTTAACAGTTAACAGGTGCTATGTGATTTGATGATTTGAACAACACGCTCTTCTCCGCCTAAAGTGGGATGCGGGCCTAATTTGCATTGCAATACAGATATCTCTAAAGTCATTTCGCCTAGTCAAAACTCTAATTCAAGATATCTATAATTACATTTTGACTAGGCAGAATGAAAGTTATAGATATCTCCAATTTCAGATATCTCTAATCAAAACTCATTCAAGATATCTATAACTTGATAATAGATATCTACAATCAAATTATGACTATCCCTAACTCCAGTTTGAGATATCTACAACGTCATTTTGACTAGTCAAAATTCCATTTACAGATATTTACAATGTCATTTCGCCTAGTCAAAACTTAATTCAAGATACCTGAAAAGGAACATGTAGATATCTTAAATTGAGGTGCATTAAAGATATCTTCAACTGGAGTTATGACTAGTCAGAATCAAATTGTAGATATCTCTAACTGGAATTACAGATATCTACAATTCAATTGCAGATATCCGTAATTCACATAGTGGATATCTGCAACTGAATTGTAGATATCCGTAATGATAAACCCCATAGAAATGAATGGCAAATGTGGCGTCATTTGTCCTAGGAAGAATGTCTTTGTGGATATCTGAAATGACAATTATGGATAGGAAGAATTCAACTGCGGATATCTAAAATGTTCGTTTTGACTAGGCAAAACTGAATTAAAGATATCTGCAATACATATCCAGTCTAGCAGGAAAATGTTAAAATCGCTTGCCATAGTGCCCCGGTGTTAAATGGCAACTGGCTCCCATGTTAACTGGCTGCGTTGATGACGTTTCATGATTGATGACGAGTGACAGATGTGGCCGCTTGCAGATTTGTCACTTTCTGATATACTAGAGACGCACACAAATATGCATGACATGTTTAAAAGTCAAAATTGTATGTAGTACTACATGCATTGGACCATGAATATGCCACCCAAAAAACAAACACCTAAATAGCATAAATTAACTCCACGTGGGTATCGAACCACGAATAAAATGACCTGTCGTCATGGTAATAGCGTCTATCCACTTGCGCCACGAACCAGCTGATGGTACTCATAGGAATTGACTTCAGTTGTATGATTAAAAGAAGTCAGCTAACGTTATTATAATTGTAACAAGTTAACATAGCTGTTCATGTTACCTGGCTACCATGTTATCATGCTACCGTTGCCCAAGCCATTTAGTAGGCCTTCAAAGTATCATGATTAAGTTTTACAAACGTTTCACTGAGGTTAGGCTGTGGCCGCCTCTACCTGAAGTGTCTGTAGAGCCACATGAACGTCAGCAAATAAATCAAATAAAAAATGTGTTGCCTAATTGTGTATCCTTTTGACCAGCCTATTCTTTTAAGAATTCAGTTCATGAAACACAGGCATTGAAAGCACACTGCACTGCAATGGGCAGGAGAAGTCTATAACGTGTCCATATTTTACACAAACTTTGCGCACAGGGAGAGTCAAAACTACGACGGAGTATTAGGGCCACACATGAAGACAACAAATATTTTTGCCATGGCGAGATTAAACTCGACATGTTGACTTTAATGTCGACATGTCGACTTTAAAGTCAACATGTCGAGTCGACATGTTATTCTCGAAACTCGACATTTCGAGAATAAAGTTGAAATGTCATGTCGACTTTAAAGTCGCCATGTCGACATTAAACTCGACATTTTGAGAATAAAGTTGATATCTTCTTTAATCTCGACGTGTCGACTTTAAAGTCGACATGCGGACATTAAACTCGAAATAAAGTTTAAACATAGCCTACAGTTTAAGCTATGTAGCCTACACTAACACACAATATGTGACATGAATAATAGGCCTATACTTCAAATAGGTGTTATTTCAGATAGATTGCTAGATTGCAGGTATTCAGATATTGCGTCTTCTCATTGCAGTCATCGTGAAGCGCTGTATCTCGCGGTTATACCATGCACTATTATATAGCTAGAATAATACATGTTTCCAATGATATAATGTTTATATAGTAGGCTACAAAATGTTATTTCACTCTGTTTTACGTGGGTAAGGCCACCGCACATCCAAATAACTGCCCTTCATGACCCACAGGCCGTCACTCTCCAGTTAACATGCAAAACTCATTTTTCTAAAACTGCTTTTCCATGTCTCACCTGCAATACATATAGGAGGCTATAAACACAGATATGTATATAGGCCTATACTCTTTTGATCCCGTGAGGGAATATGTGTGCATTTACTTATATGGTTGCCTGGTCTGGAGGACAGCTTCATTCATCCCTCCATAGACATTCAGGCTGTTTTGCATCCATTACAAACAAACATGCAATGTGAAAGTCTGGGATTGGGGAGAGCACTTAGTATACCTAGTCTAGTGCATAAGCATGAAGTTGAACCTTTAGATGAAAAACACTCTTTAATAATAGGCCTACAATAAATAAATAAACTATGACGTTTACTTTTGACCATCGCATTTAGCCTGTACCTCCGTGATAACAGGAAAGTATTTGGCTGAGCAACGGAGGTTAATGTGTTCTATGTTTTGTCCACATGATGTATGTCTAATCATTGTTGCACTCGAAGAAAACTGCAATGTTTCATTCATTCTCCCTTTCAATCGTCCCGAGCTGTTTAATGTCGACACGTCGAGATTAAAGTCGACATGATATTTCAACTTTATTCTCGAAATGTCGAGTTTAATGTCGACATGTCGACTTTAAAGTCAACATGTCGAGTTTAATCTCGCCATGGCAAAAATATTTTTTTCTTCATGTCTGGCCCTAATACTCCGTCGTACAAAACTCTTAGGCTTATAGGCTATTAACGTTAATGTTGCTTGACATGTAAACATGGGTTTGATGTTTTTTTTTTATACTTTATTTCCCAATTCACAAGTTGGTGCTTCTCCTGTGGCGCAACAGGTTAATGCCTATACATTGCTTTGGGTTCAATTGGGTTTTTTAGACCAGCAAAGCTTCCTCAATTTAGGCTACAGATACTAGGTGGCAACAGAGAGCCTGACCAGCAGTCAGAGTGAAATGTTTGAAAACTTAACCATGATGAAAACCTACTGGCTTGGGCAACTGCTGTAGCAAGACAATACCATCAGTCATGTTAACTAGCTACAATCATCAGCTGACTTCTTCTAATTGTATAGACTAAGTCAAGTAAATTTCACTATAACTTATCAGCTGGTTCGTGGCGCAAGTACGTAGATGAATGGTTATCATGTAGGAGGTTATTCATTCAGGAAGCAGGTTCGATACCCACGTGGAGTTATTATTTGGGTATTTATTTTTTTGGTGGCATATTCATGGTCCAGTGTATGTAGCGTACTACAGACAATTTTGACATTTAAATATGTCATGCATATTTGTATTTGTTCGTCTCCAGTTTCCATCAGAAAATTACAAATCTGCAAGCGGCCACATCTGTCAAAGAAACGTCATCGCTCGTGAAACGTCATCAACGCAGCCAGTTAACATGGGTGCCAGTTGCCATGTAACATCTGGCACAGTGGTTGAAAAACACTTCTATAAATGATGACCTAAAATAAACTGTTAACATGAATCCACTGTAACTTTGAAATGTGGAATGAATCTTGTAAGCATGCCAGTATGCTGGTCAATGCTCGGTTCTTTATCGATATCTCATGAGGTATTAAGAATAGGTGAGCATGGAGGCCTACCTGTAGCCAAAGTGTCCCCTTTAACATCTATATATTAATTGTATAAAGATATGATATACCTCAGTTAATATAGAGGTGGTTCCTTCAGGTGCGTAAAATCTCCATCCGTCGATGCAATTGGTCGTGCTGTTGAGCCCGTACTTTTCAATAGTGTCCAAGTCTTGGTCCACAGGTGTAAACATTTTGCAGCTGTCATACTCTCCATCATCGTCCAAAGGGACAGTCAGGTTTAATACTTTTTCATAAGTCAGATTAGGGCCAACGTTCAAGATCCAGTCGGTGTTGCAGTGATGGGAGAAAGAAAGACCGGTGAAAACCTGACAGAACATGTGAAAAGCAGAGAAGATGTTGGGTATGCATATCGCCACAAGCAGCCGCTTCTGAAAAGTCCCGAACTCTCCGATTTCCGTCAATATCTGCCCGAAGCCAATCATCTTCCTCCAGGGAGTATATTCCTTTCTTTAACAATCAAAGAGTCCTCGTGTCAGTTAAATCACTAAATTGCAAAGACACGTTTAAATTCGAGTTTTATTTTACTGGCGTGCAATTGTGTCTTTCATGGCATAAATAGCCAGAGGTAACCGATTAATACAACTACTGAAAATATAAAAATCACAGCTTCGCACTCAGTTAGGATAGGCTAATAAGCGGAGCCGTATTGGATCCAGTCAATTTGTCGCACGGCGCATTCTTGCTGAGATCTAGGGAACTTTGAAAGGCAAAGACGCACGTGCCTATCAGACTTTGTAACTCTGCAGCCAAATCAGCCAATCTCACAGCAGGGGCGTTTGACTTTTTGTAACTGCCATTCTCGATGGAAAACGTCTTTATGTAAAATTCTTAGAAAAGCACATATAGGCATTTCCCTTCCTAGTCTGATGTAGGCTATTGGTAAAATATCAAAAGATCAACTTTTCGCAGTAGTTTATTCTTTGTCCTGTAAAGAAACGAAAAAATAGCAAAACAAACAAACAAACCCCCGGAAGATGTAGGCTAGGCCTACTCAATGTAGAGGTATTTGGTCTCAGCTGATCTTTCCCCGATCACGGACATTCCCGTCACAAGCCACCCCGTTAAAGTTCAGCACCAGCAGTGACCTTTTCTCATTTTGTTTTCGGAAAGCCAAGAGAAAGCGGGAGGTAAAGTCAATTTAAGACAAGGTGCTCATGTAACAGCTGATATGTTCATTCTTTATTGATTAAAAATAATCAGAAACATGCTTGGAAGTTCAAAACCAACAAAAAGGAGCAGATTTAAGAATGAGTCAAAGTGAAAATAAAAATAAATGAAATTTCAATATTTTACAGTTCTGAGTTATTGCCTACAACAAATGAATGTGTGAAGGGAGTCTGTCCCCAATACTACAGTACAGATAGTACTGGTTATGCACTTAAGATACAATTCAGCACAAGTGACAAGCTGACAGATATGTGAAGACACAGCAAAACAAACATAAAAAAACTTAATTGTTGAATACAATGTTCAATGCGCTTTTATCAACCTGTGGCAACACAGAAAAAAAATCGATGGCACTGAAGTGATGACATACTTTGTATCGCTGTCCTAAATTTGGAGTTTGGTCAAACCAGTTCCAGTCAAAATTAAACAAAACCCCATACATGTTTGGCTCTGTTGAAGTGCTCACTCCTACGCAAATATGTCAAGCAAAGCACATTCTCTGAAGATAATCTTGTTCTGGAAGCTAATGATGTTACATCAGGGTAGTAAGTTGGTATATGATTTCCCAACAGGCCGAGCTGGCATCACTGGATATTCATGTGACACGAAGAAACAAGTTTGAGCGTGGGGATAGGTGAGGTTTGGTGTGTTACCAGAACAGGACCTTTCTTCTGGGAGGGCCAAGGAGGCATTGCAAGCACTCGTATTGGAGCGTATTTGAGAATCATTTTGGGTGTGTGTTGTGACTGGCACCTTTGGGGAACCTGTGTAGCAAAGAAATCAAAACTGACAAAAACCCAGCCCCTCCTACTCTAAGAGGGTAGGAGGGCAGAGCAAAATACACTGTGCATAATATGGGGCATTTTAACAGAGAGCCCCTCACACACACATACATGTTGCTTGACTCAGTACATTAAGAGAGAGAGAAGCCCTTCTTCAATCCAGCAAGTTCTACAACTGAAAATGCTGTTATTGGCTGAAAAAGGCAGACAGACTCCTAAATGCTGATCATTTTCATTTAGATTAGACCTGCTTATGATGACAAATCTTATCAAAGGCAGAAGAAATTGAAGAAAAAAAAAAAAAAAAGACAGAACCTCAAACTTGCATGGTGTCCTTTTAAAGGCACCTTCAAACAAACACTACCATCCTCTTCCCCTCTAAAGGACACGAAGGCCAAGAGTGAAACACGCAGTATAAAAACAAATCAAAACAGAAGTCTCATTATGTACATACTAAAGAGGTTAAATCAAATCTGCTTCACCCATTTGAGCAAATGCACTCACAATTTTTTTTCTTCCTAACGCATATGAAAGAAAAAAAATGATTCCAAAAGACACAGCTGACACCAACATACAAACACACAATTGTTTTCATCATACACAACACCTGTGGCTTCAGTTACTTAGCTGAAAAACTTTTTTTTTTTGTTTGATTTACATAGCTTTAAATAGATCACTGTGAGAACTAAGGAAATCCACTGACGGCGTCGCAAGAGCACTAAAAAAACGAACCCCAAAAAGCTACTTACGGAGATCAAGCTGCGAGTATAGTTAAGACTACGGAAATGTTTTTTGAGAAAGTGTGTGGAAAAGTATCTGATCTGGCTGTGTGTGTATCTGTGTGTGTGTGAGTCCATTTAGCTAAACTACGTGCAGGCTACGCTATGACACTTGACATGAAGCTATAACTCAATCTGCTGTAAATCATCACCCACTGAACTATTTGTAGTTGATTAATAAAAAAAAAATAAAAAAAATAAAAAAAAAATCACCCAGCTGAGATATTCTGGTTTTGTAAATCACTAAACTTCTGGATTCATTAGTTTACCATCCAGTCAAGTTACTGAGTCCTTCAAGATATAAACTAATGTTACCGCTAACAATCGGTTCCTAATATTGCAAAAAACAAAACAAAAAAAAAGCATAGCCTACTGTAATCTACACACTAAGTCCAGCTAACAGCTAACCGTTCACCGAGCTCAGGCAGCGCAGCGCAACATGTCCATACTGTGCTACATTAGCAGTTGAGTGAGCTACAGCAGTGATAACCCACAAGACAGCCGACTCCTAAACAGATCTGGCCCAGATCTGACCCTCGTCTGATGCCATAACTGCCATGTCGGTGCCAGATCATAGCCAGATCCATCCTAGAGTCAACTGGATGAGTGTGTGTGCGTGTGTGTTTGTGTGGGGTATCCACAACCAAGCCAACAGAACTGACTAGGCATTCACCAAGTGACTTTTACTGACCGACTAAACTGCAACACTGAAGTTCCCTTGCACTGGTTGGTTAGGGGACTGTTCGTATTTGTGGTTGTGTCGACTTGATTGGCGACTCTATGCACTGAAGATTTGATAAAACTGATAGGATGCTCTGTTGGTTTTGTGTGGTTGACCCCCTCTGGTTTGCACACAAAGAGGGTACTAAGAGTTAAAAGTTTGACTTTCAGTAATTGAAACCACATTCGCTCATGTCAAGAAATTCGTAAGCTCCACAATTCATCAGGGCGAAACAGGAACATCCCTATACATGCATTCAGTAGTTTTGTTGAAGAATAAGGCATTATTACATTTCTTTTTACCAGGACTTTAGGGCTTTAGTTTAGATTGTGCAAAATGTACCACGTTACAGAAAAAAAGAAAGGATGATGGAGAGAAAAAA
The DNA here is from genome assembly GCF_018492685.1 of Alosa sapidissima. Taxonomy (NCBI): domain Eukaryota; kingdom Metazoa; phylum Chordata; class Actinopteri; order Clupeiformes; family Clupeidae; genus Alosa; species Alosa sapidissima. The sequence continues at coordinate 13,984,932 of NC_055973.1, read as the reverse complement.
GGAAAAAAGACAACATAACATAATAGAATATATCTGGTTGGTATTGAGAATTGCATCCTTCTACACATACGCTGTAAACTTTTGTGTGCTTCCTATGGGTTTTGGATTCTGATATACGCCATCACCTTCTTCCACCACTTGATGAAGCAGAGTGAAATGGTTATGTCCTATGGGACTGACTGACTGACGAAATGGGTCTTTTCTCTTTGGCAGCAGTGGTTTCTTTAGGGCCATCCACAAAAATGCATCAATTTGTCATTCTATAGTTTGTTTGGTTGTTTTTTGTCTTTTTTCACATTTTTTAGGCAAGTCACGGTCCCACTTTCTTTGTTTTTTTTCTTTAAGTTTAGCTGATGCTGAGCTGAGCAAATCCCATGAGCTTGACATCATCAGGGATCTCGGAAACCTCCACACCAGAAGCCTTGAGGGTACAAATAGAGCAAATAAATGTTAAAATCACAGGATTTTATAGTGAGGACACACATGGATGTGTATATTTGATCTATTTTTTTCTCTACCTACCAGCTTGAAAGTGACATTTTTATTGGTTTGAGGCTCGTCAACAATTTTCTGCAAATTAGCAGCGACTGAAATAGCAGAGGACAAGCGTGAGTACAGATCCAGAGAACTATGCAAGCATTTCATAAAACAAATTAATTCCAATGTGGATATGCAGGCTAAAACCTAATTATGAATTATTTCATGACTTTTAACGTAAGTTAACTATATAATCATTACTTCCTGCATTTAAGTGAAACAATCCTATATTGATCTACAAATTCATGCATTTACGGGCAGTGAAGTATAAGTATAAGTATATACTTTTTTGATCCCGTGAGGGAAATTTGGTCTCTGCATTTAATCCAATCGGTGAATTAGTGAAACACAAACAGCACACAGTGAACACACAGTGAGGTGAAGCACACACTAATCCGGGCGCAGTGAGCTGCCTGCTACAACGGCGGCGCTCGGGGAGCAGTGAGGTGCCTTGCTCAAGGGCACTTCAGCCGCGGCCCACTGGTCGGGGCTCGAACCGGCAACCCTCCGGTTACAAGTCCAAAGTGCTAACCAGTGGGCCACGGCTGCCCCCCAGGTACCACAGGACGAATTATGCTGGGCAGACACTGTGTGATTTTTTTTTTAGTTGCATATGATATGGTAACTCACACTACATGTTTCAGTTGGACGCATAAAAAAATGTGAAAGTGCTAGAAATCCAATCAGATCTTACAAGAGCTTTTCATGGTATAATTATTATAATTGTTATGTCCTGCTGAAACTACATGACAAATTGAATAGTCTGGTTCAAAAGTTTGTCAGACTGCATTGATTCAGGGCCAAAATCACACAGCCCACTTGTTGGACTCCCTAAGCAGATGTCTATTCTACAAAGAACCAGCAAACAAACTGGTCTGGTCCCAGAATACTGACCAATGACTAAGTCTCTTCCATCAACCAGTCCAGCCGTCACCAGCTCCTGAGACACTCCATCTGCCGTGTCTGAAAACGAGAGAAAAGGGTGCATAAGACAATAATGTGGAGACAGAGAGAGAGAGAGAGAGAGAGACAGAGGAGGGAGAAGGAGAGAGAGAGAGAGATTATACAATACCAAAAAGATCCATTATCTCTCTGTCTTATTTCAATCAGCTAGATGCTCTAAACCCCTTGAGGGTCTAACCAGGAATAACAAATCTGCATCATCAATCATCCTTTCCCATTTCTCATACACACCACAGCCCATCAGCAAATCAAATTCACTGCTTTTAGCCAGGGGACTTCTGCTATGTCCGTCGCTACATGTTCTCGAACATGCTCTCTTTATTTGCAGATCCACCGACAGTTAGCATGCTTCCCAGTTGGCTAAGACATTAGATCGGCCTCAAACCATGGTGAATTAGAGCAATTAGGCCAAATAGCGATATGTGTGCTTTTGGCTGTTGTTGTTGGGTGACAGCCAGAGTGTCTTCCTTTTGGATACTGCTTTGAGTGTCATCCTCAGTAAAGATATGAGCAGGTGGGTCTTTACTATTTGAGTCTTTTGCTTTCTGACGATATCTTACTTACCTCTGCCAGGCACAAACTCAAATCGAATGTCATTCAATTCCTTCTTCGAGTTTCTAAGAAGAGAGAAGAGGAGGAGGAGGAGGAGAAAAGGCAGGTTAGGACTTCATCCTGTTATTGACCAATGATCATGTTTGAGTTTAAGATCAGTGCTTCAAATTGTATTCCAGTGTTGATAATGGTTTGATAAACAGGGGCACACTCTGACTCAAACTCAGGCTGGGAGTTGGGACTTGGAACAGCTTGCATCCAAACAAGTTCTCACATGTGCTTAAGATAAATGTCCAACAGATACTTTGAGGCACATGACAGCCAGAAGATCAATCAAAATAACTGTTTTTCTAAGACAGGCCTTGTGAAGCAGGCTTTGGACCATATCAGTGATGAACTCTTAAGGTTTTCTGTTATTACAGTCAGTAATATTCTAATTCAAGAACTTCTAATTCAAGAAAGGTCTGTGATGTTAAACTTGCAATGTTAAATGTCTGTGATGTTAAACTAGTAATGTTCAAAATGTTATAAAAACAGCGACAGATAACATTGTATTATTTTTCTTGTATCATAACACTGATGTGCGTATACCTACAGTATAAGACCAACACAAGCACTCAGACACGCACCTCAACCTTAATACCAAGCTGATGGGCCTAGTGGCATCCGTAGGAGCAGCAGGGGCCTGAAGACAAAGCACAGGGGGACTCAGTGAGGGCTTTGGACAGCACATGACTGCTACCTCTCCCTTTGAAGGCAAACATGGAACTGAGAAGGGAGTGTAGGGGAGAGGGTAGGATGAACCACCACCTGCATCTTGGAAAGTGACCCTTTTATTTTGCTACGGAAGGAAAAACTATGTGGATGGAGTGGTAAGCATTTTCAAAAAACTTTCAAGAAGACTTTTTTTTCTTTTCTTTATGGTTCAGCCAATCAGGACGCAGGGCGGGAGTTTCATAGATGTGACATAACGTAGAAGCGACTGTCACACTGTTATTAGCGTCACGGGTTGGCTTCGATGTGAGTGGTTGAAGTAGCACGTCAATAGATGACGGACAAGTGGCTTATTCAATCATATGCAAGCATTTTTTGATTAGGCCCAGCCTTCTGAAGCAACACTTCAATGGATCGGTTCCAGATGGATGAGTGGAGCTAGGCGGAGAGAAATTCATCTGGCTAGGGTCAGGTTAATAATCTCCCACATCAAAAATAATTTATCATTTAGAAATGTATATTTATATTTCAGATATGTTGATGAACTGAAGTGTGCAAGAACAGCAAAAGTGGATTCAACAAAATGTGGATTTGTTGGAAATATTATTAATTGCTAATTATTGATAATTAAATCATGGACTTTACATTGCATTAATATATTTACAATTTATCCCTAATGTGGAACAAGATGAGCCACAAGAGCCCTACATTTTGTTGTGTATTTGAGCCAGACATACTGTAAAGGTTACAACTGATGATGACACACACCCTCAACTTGTTGTTTGCGTTGTATGCATTAGTTATCCTGTCTCATTTTCCCTTGGCTTATGACTTAGGTAAAAAGGGACTCAACTTACCCCACTCCCCCCTACCATGACTATGAATCAATATTATAACTCTCAGTGATAGAGGTGGTCTGTGATTTTTTAATACATTTGCCATCCTCTTCAAGCACAACTTTGATCTAAGAACAACCTAGGGTCTAATTCTGCATGAGAACTTTTATTGGAGACCAAAACTACCTTATTGGAGACCAAAACAACCAGAATAGCCTTGGGGGCAAGCTTGCTATGTCAAAGTAAAACATTACTTTAAGCCACTGATGAGGCTCAAAATATCATTACACTTCTGTGATACTGTGGGGAGCATCCCTACAAGACCACAGGTGCCACACTATAGATGGTCTCAAATGATGTTGTCTATGTGGATTGGTTACGGATTGGTGGATGAACTGGCAATTTCCTGCCAGAAAGATTACAGACAACAAACTTTTGTGTCCATCAGTAATGTGGCATGGAATTGGCTTGTTTGTGAAATTGTGGCCAGAGGTGAGCACATTTTACACACAATGTTTTACTTTGACATTTTTAAAGATGGTGGTGGCTTCCAGCGATGCTACTCCTCTATAACCTGAGCCCCTGGTTACCATGAGAACTGGCTGGTGTACCTGGCCGGGCGCAACAGCAGCGGGAGCGGCAGCAGCAGCAGCAGGAGGGGGGCCTTGCGAGGGCGCTGCTGGAGCAGGAGCCTGGGCAGCGGGTTGGGCGTTAGCTGGGCCGGTCTGCGCCGGGGCAGCCTGAGGTAGTTCTGCTTGGCCTGGGGCCGCAAGGCGAGCGCTCGAGGTGTCTGACGTTGCGAAAATCTATTCGAGATCCACCAGAAGGTAGGAGAAGGGTAAATTCAGGTTAGGCTGAGGCACACTGCACACTGTGCAAGGTTAGGGGCAAATCAAAAGCACAGTGTTTATGTGAGGTTTTCAGTTGATCTTTTTCAATTGTAGTTGAAGTGGAAGTGCTTGTCAAGCTGCCAGTGATGCAGTTTAGGGTTAAAGTCCCTCAGGGAACAAAAGCAGATTAGATAAGAGATCTAACACTTCACTTTACAGGGCAATTGGAGACCTGCCAAATGATTCAATGATATGGTAGCTATTCTACGGTCATATTTCTATTCATTCAAATAAGATGAAATAATATAAAATAAATTAAAATGACATTATTTCTAGTAAATTAACGTTAGTAAGTAAATACTAGTGTACATACAACATACAAATATGAAACACAAACTCACCTCTGAATTCTGAGATCCTTCCTTTACTCTGGGTGACTGTAAAAGAGACAAAGGCAGAAGTCAGGTGACACGCTGTTGTTTTTGCTCATCAGGTCGTTATGGCTAGTTAGAGGCTCTCGTTAGCACGGGGAGAACATCTGGGAGAATCACAAGACACAGACAGACACGGATAAAGCAGACAAGCCCGGGATGGCGGCTGTGTGTGTATGTTGACATCACACACTTTCGTTTAGATTAGTAGGAGACAAACTATTACTTATTCATTATTTAGCAAGGGAGGGGGTACAGAATGTTATACAGTCTCACCTTGAGCATTTGATATGTGTAATCTTGTGTTATGGGTAAATTGATGCAAAAATATGTCCTGTATTTTTAAAAGCAACGAATGCACGCTGCAAAGCTGAGCCTTTAAGCTCAGTATGAGTTGCCCCATTCACAGGGTAGACACTTATGAGTTAAGATGAACGTTCTCCCAGCAGGATGTAGTAAGCACACCTTGACGACCCCCTAGCGACAGTGGTGTAGCGAGAGGCGAGAGACGTGACCTGCATTATTGATCAGGGGACTCCAGGCTCATTGACAGTAGGACTGATAGGACTGCGGATCTTTGAGGTCACCGTGTACGTTTGGTCTGCTCATCGCTCTCTGTGCTCCCTAGCCATGGGATGTCTGTGCTCACATGAGAAATTAGATCTGGGGGTCTGATCTGCCCGTTTCACTGCTCTGCTCTCTGCATACGTGACTCATGTTTGGTTGGCTAAACCAGGTCTGCTCTCAACTAATAAATATTACAATGATCCTGAATCCAATCAGATGTATAAAGTAAGGATGATCAGCCCAATGGATGATGGGGATGGACTGATCCCTTTGCCACACCAGGCCTTTATGGGAAGACCCCAGTCCTGTATGTTGTGATTATCCACTAATTCATCTCCTAATGACGTCAAACAGTGGAGGCGTGGTGCAAACATCTGACGCAGGCTGAAATAAAATCAGCACAGCTGGCCCACTGCTGCTGGGCAAAGGTGTGCGTGTGAAAGAGTCATAGCAAAGTCCTTTTCTCGGGTTGATATAACATTTCCTGGGGAGTGGGGATCCATTCCTAACATGTTTTTTAACCTCTGCTTAGCTAGTTATCCCCCTCCCATTCCTCCTTAAATTGAATCTTAAGTAGAATCTTGCACTTGCCAGGGTGTCACTGGAAATAAACAATTCTTGCCTGGTTAAATATTGTTTTAAATGAAATAAAAATAAATAAAATTATGATTGAAGATAGGATTTCTCTATATACGAGTACGGTACAGTATATAACCCTCTCCGACATGTTGCTGACAAGGAGTGAATAGTCAGCTGGCATGACCAGTTTGTGATAGCAAAAGTGTGTTATTTATTTCTATTCTTTTTAGTTTTTCTGCGTTTACTTCGCTGAGTTAAATGAAGCATTCCCTGTTACTGAGAGCGCATGTTAGTGCTCTATTCATGTTTTTGATTACATCTAGTGGACAGATAAGTAATCTTGCTGTTTTTGTTTTATTGGTTATAAAGATGGATTGATTTGATCAGTAGACAGATAGCTGCAATAAAAAGACGTAGTGAAAAAATTATTAAAAAATAAATAATACAGATGGCTTCCAGGAAAGATGTCTCCTCAAAATGTTCTAGATCTCATCTTTTATTCTACCCAGATGGACCCCCAGTTCAGACTTCCCATCCTCCTTTTCTGTCGTGGGCTGCTCTGGTTAAATCTTCAAAGGCTAAAAGCTGCGTGTAAACACATTAGCTTATTACGTCTCTCTGGGGGTTCTGTGTTTTGTCACCCGTTGCAAACAGGAATTACCTGAGAGGGGAATTGGAGATTATTACATTTCCATAGAGACTGTAGAGTCGTTATATAACTGCTGTTATATGCCGTGTGGGAGTGAAGGATGAATGTGCTTATCCTTTAAATCAGCAGTGTCACGCAGGGAGATCAGATAAAGTGGCAGAATGATTTGGTCCATTCAGAGATAAAGAGAAGGGTAACCTACATTGGTCAAAGGCCACGCTGCATACTGTTCCATTTTGAAAAGGAAACTGCTACAAACCATAATACCATTAATATGGTAATATGAAAATCATCAGTCAGTAAGTGTGTGTGTGTGTGTGTGGGGGGGGAAATTGGATGAATGTGGTTAACTGGGATGGAAAATTTGGTTTGTAGTTAAGCAATAACTGTGGTGATTATGGGGGGAACCCAGGGCCAATATTGCTACCAGAAGCCAGCAGACAGAAGAGGAACATGGTTCCGTCTATAATCCATCCTCAAAGTCACGCACTGGGTATTTTCACAAGTCATCTGCTTGATCCAGCCATCGAAGTCATTTAAGACATTTCCTTATGACATTGGCACAATACTATCCCTCAATGTGTCCTCACCTGTCAGATATCAGCTGACACCTATCAGGAACTTTGCACTAGCTTTAGTTAATTTATGCTAGTCCATGCAAGTCCTTTTTAACTCAAACTACCACGGCTAACCTGTGTCCAGTCACCGCTACAGCAATCATTTAGCCTGTTCTAGCATGTGCTAATCTATGCTAATATATAACAATTCCCCACTGAATTTCCCTTCGCTAGTGCGAGTCTGCGCTAGCGGTCACTGGCGGGAGGCCTTCCTTGTTAGCGGAGCCATCTGTATCTGAGGGAGAGAGAACAACCCTGGGTGGGGGCAGCTCGAGGGGCTGGGCGAAGCGCACTTGTCGCCTGGGTGTGCTATTGGCCTTGGGCTGCTGCTCCTTCAACCGTCAAACACAAAACACACACAGAGCCACAGGATCAGCACTGCACACACACACACACACACACACACACACACACACACACACACACACACACACACGCAGAGAGGTACAAATGTGCACAAGCAAACAGATACAAATATACATAGCACATACACAAACAGGAAAATGCAAGCAAACATACGCAAACCTACTGTGAACTGTACATAGACAGATGTACGAAAAGATGCAAATATAGAACATAAATAGCTGACATAGACCTATATATTATATACACCTAAAAATACAAGAGATGATGTATCAATTGTTGTTCTGTATGACTTGGGTTGGACATTAAACAGACCAGCAAGAGAAGTGTATCTGCTATTTATAACTGATTGAAATACTTAAAAGCACTCTATAGTGCAGTGGTTCTCAACCTTTTTTCAGTGATGTACCCCCTGTGAAATATTTTTTCAGCCAAGTACCCCCTAAGCGCACAAGAATTACCGCTACGCTTCAACCACGACTCCATCGTTTGAGTTTTTACAGTGATTGACAGGTGATGGCGGGTGGCATGTGACAGGTTGGGTCGAACCATCTTGGTATGGGGGGGACTCTAGGTTTTTAGGATAATGAAATTGAATAGCCTACTGAAATATAAAATTCATTTAATGAACTCTCACATACTCCCTGGAGTGCCTTCACGCGTATCCCCATTTGAGAACCACTGCTATAGTGTATGTATAGAAATTAGTCTATTGTGAGGTTGTGAGCATCTATCTTTGTGTGCATACCTACATGGGTGTTTGTGGTGTCTGTGTGTGTGTGTGTGTGTGTGTGTGTGTGTGTGTGTGTGTGTGTCTCACCCGTAGAGCGGCGACAGCGGCTTTGCCCTCTTCACTCTCCTCATCCAGCTCGTCGTCACTCCACTCCCACTCCCCGTCCTCTGTCTTATGGAGTCGGCCACTTGAGCCAGGCACTCGCCTCACCTGCGCGCGCACACACACACACACACACACACACACACACACACACACACACACAAACACAAAACACACACACACACAGTCAAGACAGATATGCACCATCTGCCAAAGATACATGCACTGGTGGCACAAACACTTGCACAGTCCACTGATCTCTGACCTTTTTCGATCTCTCTGTTATTGTTGGCGCTCTCTGTAGTAGCCTCTCCTGTAAATATTCACTGTTCTGTAGAGCGAGGAACACAAAAAAGCATTAGTTAATCACTGAGCATAAGAGTAGACCATGAAGATAAACATCATGTCACAAGAGTGACAAAACAACAGCTGGTGTCATCGTTTCTGTGAATATTGCAGAGCATGTGCGCTAATGGTGGTGTTCTGTGCCCTCTAGTGGACATGTACGGTATTGCTGCTGTATCACTGTCGGTTCAGGCAGCCCAACCAAAGACCGGAGCTTGTCCAGAGTGCTGAGTCAGCGCTCCAGTTGTTAGCATGGTCAGTGTCAGGGCACAGGATGTGACTGATGGACTGCTAATCCCTGGTTTTGTCTAGTGTCATCACCAGCCAAGTAATAGGAGGCATGCCTGACTGACTGACTGACCTAAGACCAGTGTGCACGTACAGTGGATACAAACACTTAGACAACACGGTTATAATACTCTGTGCTATATCGATACTAATAATGAAGGCGTGCATGTACCAACAAATGGCTAAATCCCACGTACGCCACTTTGTGAATTCTACAGAAAAGGATAGAACAGGGGAGAACGAAATGAAATCAAACGTACCTTTGCTTTCGTGAAGAATTTATGCTTTAAGAGTTCTGATGAGGTTGGCCTGAGACATGAGAGAACAAGGTGTCAGTTCAACAACTTTATTAACCAACCTACCTCCCTGCTTTACCATCACAGCAAGAGAGTCAGCATGACATGTTAAGAAAAACTAGGGGAGGCACAAAACATTATTTTAGTACAATTCTCAAAAGTTAAGTGCAAGTTTTCACACACAGGTTTTATATTTTAGATTAGACCATTTCTCAAGATGTCGCCACTGTGTAAACCAACTTCCTGTGGAACAGCACAGTCAGGAACAGGAAGATGTTTTACCCTGCCAATTAACATCAACGAGGCCGGACACCTGGACACTGTGACATGAGCTTATTGTCTGTATCTTGCTATAGAGTTGCTTCTCACCGTGTATAGTCCATCTCTCTAGAGTATTTTAGTTTTGTTAATGAAAATAAAACAAATGTCTCACACACTCAATGATTATGCAGGTTGTGTCATTCTACCAGTTACACACCTTTTCTCTGGGTCCTTCTGCAGACAGAGAGAGATCATCTTCCTGAAGGACTTGCCATACTTCTTGACCATCTCTTTATCTGTGATGCCTGTCTCAAGGCCAGGAGGGTCATTCTGCAGGGTCAGCATCAGCACCTACAGTACCACCAAGGACAAGAGGTCAGCAGGAAATGACATTAGCAACTAGTGTATTGTCATGATGGTTTTACATGGCTTTTAATGGTAACCAACTAATCTTGAGCATCACAATGTTCATAAAATGCAGTTGAGAAAATGGCAAAGCATTAAATGCTTTTGAAACATTCTACAATATAGACACACTTGAAACAGAGAAATGTGGCTCTGTATATTCTTTTAAATTTGGCTGCCAATAACTGTATGAACTCAGCAGTAGTTTTGGTTTAATATCATATCAGTATCTATGACTACTGTATATCATGGCAAAAAAATTATAATAAAACAATATTAGAGATTAAAACAAACAAATAGAATTACATAGACAAAACAAATCATTTAAATAAGATACTATAAATCTACATTTGCTAAAAAAAATCCAGAACTTTATATGGTGGGACTATATTAAATGCGTTTTCCAGAGTACTTTCAGAATACATTCGATGTCTCATGATACTCAAAGGAAAACCTTAAATGCTTCAATGGCAACAACATGCCACAAGATTGACATGATGGGGGTTTTTCATATGAACTTCAAAATGTGTAAGAGGCTCTGAAGGGTTTCACATGAAAGACATGGACGTCCACACCCAGGCATCTATGGGATAACCATAACCACAAGAGAGCACAGGCTCCCTCCCTGTTTACCTGGCCAGCATCTCTACGTCATACCTTACAGGTGCTCATAACTTACAGAGTACTAGGAGTGTGATCCTAGCCAGCGTTCACAACATCCACTCATTTACTAAATAGAGCACTGGTCATTGAAAACCTATACAGTGGTTATTCACAATAGTGCACTGTGTACTGAATGAGTGGACGTTCTGAATGCAGGCCAAGTCTCCATAACTGACCTGCACTCTTCTCCTTTGAGGCACCAACTCACCTTCATAGGGGGGTACTTGTGGTAGGGGGCGGCTCCTGTTGCCAACTCTATGGCCGTAATTCCAAAACTCCAGATGTCAGCCTTGAAGTCGTAGCCCTTCACCTGTGTCCAGACACACACGCGCGCACGCGCACACACACACACACACACACACAGTATCAACCAAAAACAGCAGTATTCCATCTAATAACTGGCTGATGCAACTCCAGTCAAATCAAATGACACAAAAGCTGCAGTTCAAACAATGACAACTCAATAAAACAATAATAAAGCTACCATGCTAAAAGAGATGTTCTGCCAATAATGTGCTCTTGACTGGTTTCATCTAATTGCCATCATCATGCCTACCACAACTGTTGACATCTTTCACAGACTCTTGTAAAAATAGATTTTACCCCAGAAGCTGACATTTTTCGAAGAGAAGAGAGAGCAGGCTGCTCAATCATTCAGCTGAAATGGCACTTCCATACGGATTTAACACAGGCTAAGGAAATGTGGCCTAGTCAAATACCTTTAATCTCCTTCAGAGACTTTACACGTCTCACCAGTAGGAAATTGTATCCTTTGTGAAATGGCAATTATAATGCATGAGCCCATTCAAGGGCCATTGTCACTTCGCAAATGTTCTCTTTTTACGACCGTAGTGGGAACGTCGGCCCTGAGCAAAACCACAAGTTAAACTGCTGACAGAGGGCAGTAAGCTCTGAAGATTCTCGTTATCCCACACATGGGTGCACACGGCCCCGGCCAACAAGCAATGTATTTCGCCATCATCTCCTCATGCCTGCTTTCATTTGTAGGCACTTGGTGGTTGTTGAGTGTTGTCTGTCTGTGCGCAGAGCAGCTTACTGGTGCCAATTATCGCTCAAATGTACAAACCACAGATGGACACGCCAAACAACACTGCTGGCTCTTACCACCGCTCCTTTCTCACAGGAAATAAGCATATCACTGAACCAAAACAAACCCCAGTGCCAGGAGATTGTCTGTGGCTATGAAGCATTGAGTTGCACAGTTAAATGCAACTAGGACTCACTACACTGTTTAAGTGTATGCATGATGTTTTAATTCATGTCTGAATGGTATGTGCACAATTGTTCTAATGTGTGTGTATGAGTCTATTCACCTTTGTGTATGCATGCATGGATGTGTGTGAGTGTGTGTATGGACGTGCCTGAGTGTGTGGATGAGGCACCTACCTGCTCCATCACCTCTGGGGCCATCCAACATGGCGTCCCCACAAATGTCTTCCGCACTTTGTTCCTGGTGATGTCACCACCTGTGGCTAGGAAGGCACTAACACCGAAGTCTAACAGACAAAAACAAACAAACAAACAAACAAACAAACAAACAAACAGTTTGTTTAAATAAACAACAAATAACTTCAGTGGACCATACAGTGATGTGTGGATACTTTTTACAAACCCAGTTCACAAACCATAGACTAGTTTATAATGGAAATCAACATATCGTGGTAGACTGGGAAAAACAGCAGATTCCTGGAAGCCTGATGTGTGCCTTTCACTGAATGAGTCAAGTTTCCTTCCCATGTGTGTGTGTGAGATGTGAAACAGTGGAAAATAGGTCGCTCAGCTCTGCTTTAATCAAACCCTGTGTGTGTGTGTGTGTGCGTGCGTCTTCATTCGGGGACCCAGTCGCCACACTGCTCAGACTCCCCAGGGGCACAAAACTGACAGACTTTACGGGGGCGGAGGAGGCTGAGGCATTGTGTCTCTGTGTGTGTGTGTGCTGAAATATTTTGCTGCATGCTGATTATGATGCCTGTGTATCTCCCTGTTCTCCAAATATCACACACACACACACACTTTCGTATAATCTTCTAGTTGGACCTTCAAAGACTCCTATTCCCCCTGAGAATCCCACTCTTTCCTCTGTTGTTTCTAAATATTCTCACTCACTCCTCTTCACTAGAGAGTAAGGACTTGACTTGACAAGACTTGACTATGAACCAAAGGGGCTGGGCAAGGCTGCACCCTCCTCACACAGCTGCACCCACTGCTCTCCACACACACACACACACACACACACACACACACACACACACACACACACACCACTAGGACTACTACAGTCCAAAGTCCTGAAACACTAGACAGATGTGGTGGGGCGCCAGGCACCTGTGGTGGTTCGACCCCGGTCTGCCTGTTCTCACGGTGAGAGACATGTGTGCATGCGCACACTGGACCAGGGGCGGCGGCAGCAGCAGCAGCACTGTTTATCTGCAGGGGTCACCAGAGGGTCACGCTCAGCCAAACTGTCCTTGAGAGATTACACAGTCACCTCTCTCTCTTTCACTCTCTCCCACTCGTTTTTCTACTCTCTCTGTCTGTCTCTCTGTCTGTCTCTCTCTCTCTCTGTCTCTCTCTCTGTCTCTCTCTCTCTCTGTCTGTCTGTGTCTCTCTCTCTGTCTGTCTCTCTCTCTGTCTCTCTCTCTCTCTCTCTCTCTCTCTCTAAGTGTCTGTGTAGCACTAAAGGTTAGGGCTTCCCCACTCTAAGGATTCAGTAGGAATGCACCACTGCAATGCAGCACAGACCAACCCCCCAAAAAAATAGAGCTACTGGTGGTGCCACTGAGGGGTGGAGGTCAGAGCACAGCAATGTTACACAGGACACTGGGATTAACACCATACCAGAGATTAACACTATACTGGGATTACAACTATACTGGAGATTAACACTATCCTGGAGTATATAGTACAGATAACTAGGTGTGAGACTATGACCATCATTTCAAAAATTGGGAAATTCAAGACAACTTGTTCCATTAGGACGTCACGGTCATTCATTTGGGGAATGTATTTAACCATGGAAACAATGTCAAAACATTCAGGGCTGTGACTGGACTATTTGAGTCATCGAACTAGCATGGAGTGTGCCCGGGTTAAAGACCTTTGGATAATAAAAGGAAATAAGAAATCACTCATTTAAAATTCAGACAAATGTTTAGTCTGACTGACATGCCATCCATTCTGAATGAAAAGCATTGGGCTACAGTGGCAATTATTCTCAAAGCATGCAATAAATTAGATTTACTTTCCGACTTTATAACTGTGGCGCACACACACACACACACACACACACACAAATGGAAAGTGTTTGTGTCAGTATGGATGCTGTGTCTGGGCTGTGCTGAAATGTGTGCCCCAGGCTTCGAGGCTGTGACGGGGTGTAAATGAGCAGTCACTTCCCCTTTCCCTCGGACTTGGCAGGAAGTGGGCTGACAGGAAGCAGAAGCGCGGCCCGTGTGTGTCAAACACGGGGAAAGTACCCACCTGCGATCTGCACTGAGCCATCTTCCCCGAGCAGGATGTTTCCAGCCTTCAGGTCCCTGCACACACACACACACACACACACACAGACACACAAACACACACACACACACACAGGATATTAACATGGATATCTGTCATGGCTGCGACTCCGTGTTTGTGTGTGTGTCTGAGTGTGACTGACTGAGTGTCTTTAAAAGTGTACTGTAAGTCTGTGGGTACACGAATAGTGTCTATGTGCAACAACTGTGTGTGTGCGCATGTAAGAGAGTGTGTGTGTGTATATATGTGTGTGTGTGTGTGTGATGGGGCAGTTCTGTCCCCCCAGCAGCTGCCACACTGCCCTTTACTCAGCAGGGACCGGCCATGAGGTGACAGAGCATAAAACGAGATGAGACGTGACATCGTGACATGATGCGGCGCGACTGCCATCTCCCAAACCAGACGCCCGTCTAGACGCCTAGACTGCCTCCGCGCTGACCCTCCATCGCAGCCTAGACGGCTGGCTGATTCTCATTCCGCGCTGCGCTGGCTCGTCTCCATGTGACGGATAGAGTTGAATGACCCTGGCTGCAGCAGTCGCAGATGCTCAGTGATAAAAGAGCAGACAGGGAGGAATTCTTCTCCTTCCCGCTGAATAAAAACTGGGACGAGAGTGGACGGGGATATGGGGGACAGTGGCCAGAGATGACAGATCAGGAGGGTCTGAGGGGGTAGCGTTTGGATTGGCGATTAGGGGAGTTCATGTGATCAAATCGCTTCCACCCCAATAAAATAAATTGCATCGTCGGATGGCGGCTGAACGCCTGCTGGCTTTAACAGACAGATGAAGGTCAGTACTAGATATAAGTGTATTCATGAATACATTACCCTTTGGCAGGGCTCAGTCAATAATGTCTACAATACAACATGCAACCAGCAGGTGGCACCAGAGAGACAGTACCTGTAGAATGTGTCCACAGCCACTGACTAAACAAGCAGCACTACACTAAGTGAAGAGGCACATTGGGTGACCTCTACTACAAGAGTCTTTTTCACTTCACAACACCAGTCCTCTGGTTTCCTGTTTCATCTATCTTAAAGTGGTTGTCATACCAAGTCTCACAAACATACCAACACACACCCACACACCAACACCCACACACAAAGCAATGTGACAAGACACAGCAAAGAGGTATTAGTTGTCCCACCTCACCATCTCACCAAAGGTGGCATCATCCCTCCATTTCCAACCAGCTCTTATGAAATCTTTATTCCCCACACAAGGCCACTCACTACTCACAGAGGTATTGGGAATGGCCAGTGTCTCTTACCCACTATGTTTGTTTCTGACACCCAGAGCATTGCGTTGAGATCAGGAAAAGTGTCAGGGATGAGTGATTCATTCCATTCTGCAAACATCAGTGCAGCTCTGGTGTTTGCTCTTGTGAAAAAACTGAAAGTGTTTAGCTTTATTTATAAAAAAAAAATGTTTTAAAAAAAGACTTGTGAAAGGGGAAGTGTGCCTTCGAAGGACAAACATAGCGACAAACATTTAGTTTATACATTCAGTTGTGCTCTGTGGTCATGCAACACGCAAGTCAATCTCGGAAAGTTGTTTAGATTCTCTATTCAACAATGAAGGGATTGAATTTTTTTTGTTCTCTGTTTACATTTTACACAGAAGTAGGATAATAGAGGGTGATTTTATTACCATGAGCTAAAAGCTAACTCAGGCCTGACCTCTAAGAGCACACAATGACAATGGCAACACAGCTGACCTGTTGGACCTAAATTCACCCAGTATCAGCCTGGTTGCTTACTCTTAAGCAAGCACTTGACCTATGACTGTATTGACATTTGGTTCTGCCTGAAACGGAAACTATAGGGGTGGCCAAGGTCACCAACTCATGCTATATACCATAACCATTCATACCAATAGAGACTCTCTAATTGTTATGTAAACATAGGCTAAGACTTCAGAACGTTATGTAAAATTGTGAAGCTTCCACATTAGCTTTAGCCGCGTAGCTAAGCAGTACACATAACATGGAGGTTGGGTTGCCAACTCACCATCCAACTGTGGCTGGTAATTTTAAAGGGGCCTCTCTCAATGCTTTTCTATATTATCACTGTAATTACAGCCAAGAGGAAGTGCAGGAGTGGACACACATGTGTGATGTGGGAGATGATTGCTGCCGCGGTTGGAAAACATTCCTATACTCAGTGAGAGCGTATGATAATTGTTTGCATATTACTGTGCCTGGGAGTCCAGACAGACAAGTGCAGAGACATTGAAGTGAAGAAGAGGAGTAAAGGAGAGGAAGAGGAGGAAGAGAGGAAAGAAAGGAGAGACAGAGGAGGAGGAGAGGAGACAGAGACAGAAGAGAGAAGAGATGGGAGGAAGAGGAGGAGGAGAGGAAGAGGGATTTGTCATGGAGTTTGTCCTCCAGGAGTCCAGACAACAGTCAACTGTACAAAGGCCCCCATATCAAGAGAAACATGCTTACTCATCCAGTATAAACATGTGTACACACAAACACAGATGTGCCCGCACGCACACACACACACACACACACACACGCACACACACAGCCATTGTCTTTTCATTTTGTTAAGGAAGCGCATTACTTCTCCAACAGTCATGGGGTGACAAAAGGCGTCCGAAAGGTAAGATGACAGCCTAGCTCAGACAAAGGCATATCGGAACATAAAATCTGACGATTGCGCAGCACTTCGAAGAGATGTGGGGGAAATTTGAAGCAGTACATTTTTGCAGACACACCTCACTCACACATTCTTGTGTTATGAAGTTATGTAAGTTGTGTACTGGGTGCCATGCTGAGATCGGGGCGATGTGACAGATCTTAATGATCCCACAGGAGAAATTCACACAGTGGGTTGCCATGAGGGAGGCATCAGTCTCCAGGAAAACTAGGCGTACACAACCCATAATTTATATTTATGTCTCTCTCTCTCTCTCTCTCTCGCTCACACACACACACAGCTTGGACGATTTACATGATTCCATACGTCTCGTCACGTATGCCGGCATTACTGCCAAGTATCAATCCCTTCCTCTCTCTTTATCACACACTTACTCCCTCCTTTCCTCAGGAGGAAACCTGTTTATCCTTATTGCACAACATTCTGCTTCCCAAAACATGTAAGGCTTTTTACTTACACTAAATACCTTTACAAAGCATACACAGGATGTGTGTGGGTAAGTGTAATACAAGGGCACACAAATAGATGAGTGTCAAATGAGAAATTGGCTCTGTTATATGAATGTCTAATGACTCTGAATGGCACTCCGTTCTGATGTTGATTTAGTGCAAGTCTAGTAGTGGGTCTTCAGTAAGCACCAGGCACAGTGGGAGGTGGCTGCGCTGTGTTGATATGAGCTAGACTGAGCTGAGATGGGCCTGTCCAGTCCAGTCCAGTCACAAAGCAGTGGGCAGGTATCTCCTGTGCTTGGGATTGGTCAACTGTCAGAAAAGCTCTAGACGTAGGGCGTTTTTTTGTTTGTTTGTTTTTTTGTTAGAGAAGCTGAACTTTTTCAATTTTAAAATGACACTGAGCTGCAGAAAAAAGTACTCAGGTACACAGTTTACTCCATAGGATAATAATGTCAAACTGATCCTGGCAGCTTCCAAAAAGACACAAAGTGTGAACGCAGGTTTACTCAGCACTTCCACAGGGGTAACAGACTGACAGACACAGGGACACGGGACTGAGTGAATCATTGATAGGAGGCCTGTCATATGGACAGACAGATATACAGACTGACTGACATAATGCAACGCAATGGTGGCATTTCCACCGAGTCATCTAGCTGCCACCGCACCGATCCCTCCCCTCCTTCCACACGGAAGATCGCCATCGATACAATCAGCAAGACTAGGAGCACCTAGACTGTACCTAGATGTTGGAGAAAAGCCATTTCCAGTCACCATAAACACCCATTCATTTACAATGACTATGCCAGTGCTGATTTCTGAGCTGCTATCTTTTGACCGTGGCGTCCTGCTTCCTCTGAGTCAGGAGTAAGGGAAGAGGGTGTGTGGTCAGTCGTGCTGTCTCATGATTGACAGCTGCTGCCTGTGGGAGGTGGGAGGCCAGTAGTGCTGGTGTGCAGAAGAGCCTGCAGGTGGTCGGTGCTGTACTGCAGCTTCAGCAGGAGGGTAGGCAGGGGGCAGTGGGTTCACCGTGGTCACCCAAGGAAGGAAAAAGGAGGTAGCCGCCAAAAGCTCCAGATCAGGAAAGAATCAGAGGAAAGAATCTTCCCTTCATGATGGATGGTCTCTCTCAACTGCCCGCACGCACACACACACGCTACCACCCACACCCACCCACCCACACACACACACACACACACAATGTGGTAAACAGTGTCTGCCCTTTCGAGATGACCCACAGAGCCCAGTATTTTGGGAAGCTGAGGGCAGCTCTACCACTCCGACTGACGCTCTCTAGTTCCTAATTTCTTGTGGACGGACTCGTCTCTTTCGGTTTCCCTCCTCTGAAAGTCGAGCTTAGTTCAGCTCGACTTATTGTCCAATATTTGCATCGCTCCTATTATTCCACTCAGGCATCAGCCATTATTGAACTTCCCTTTTATTTTCCCCCTTTCTCCCTTATCTGGTGCTCGCCCCATGGCCCCTTCAGCTTTTTCATTGTTTTGGCCGTGAAGACCAGGGATCGAGATGGCAAGTGTTTTGACAGGAGCGGTCTGCGAGACACGTGGTGTTACATAAAGTCCCTAACCCTGGAGCCAGGACACAATAAAGGCCCCTTTCTCCACTCACGGGCTCCGGCTCTAAAAAGACCACTTTAATGGGAGGCGTGTGTCGCTGTCAAATCACTGTTTTGCACTTGTGAAATGAAAAGGGCCTTTGAATAGGAAATAAAAAATAAAAACGAGTAAAATAAAACCACCAACCATGACTCAGCGCCTGATGGCCAGAAAATCACTCCGCGCTGGACCGATAAAGCCATCGCGCTTTTAACGACACAATCGACCTTACATGCTCCGAGTGTTTCAGAATAAAAAATAAAACACCAGAGAATGGTATCTCAGCATTATCACGTCGGCATGGAGATTTATGCCCCGAGCATGCCTCTGTGCAAGTGGCGAGGTTCCTCTGACATCATGTCCATTAGCAATTAGAGCAGCTTTGTGGTTGAACCCTCAAGGCAGGGATACTAAATGTTACATATTACATACCCTTGTCTGTCTATCTTAATAGCCAGCAAAGCAAGACAGTCTTTCATCATCAGTAGTAGTACAAATAACACTCGTGTACTATTTTCAATCATTGAGAAGTTAACAAATCCCCCCTCTCAATTAGCACCTGAACTTCTCCAGTTCTCGCAAGTAATATACAGTATGCAATGAGTTTGCATCTTTTTATGGTACAGAATCTGAGATTTTTATTTTTAAAGGCCAGTTATTTCATGGATCCAGGGTACTATACATCCTGATAAAGTTCCTTTGGCCTTTGAAATTAAAATAACCCCATCATCACATACCCTTTACCATAGCTCACGATTGGCATGGGGTAATTTCCATAAGATAATATCTCAATGCAAATCAAACCGGCTATTAGGCTAACTGAAATGAATCATCCCAATCTCTAGGTATGTTGAAGGGTATGTGATGATGTGGGGTTATTTTAATTCCAAAAGCTAAGGGAACTTTATCAGGATGTATAGTACCCTGGATCCATGAAATAACTGGCTTTTAAAAATAAAAATCTGCCTGCTTTTATGGGAATTTATGGGTATTTTAATGAAAAACACAACACAACACAGTCAACTATTGCCCTTTTATGCTTTTATTTAATATTACTGTTTGCTTTTGTTTATGAAAAGCACACTGAATGACCTCTGTGTATTATATGCGCTATATAAATAAACTTGACCTGACTTGACTTAATGTATAGAGCTATATATTAAGGTCATCATCATCAGGGGAAGGCTGGGGGTCATGCTGGTAAAGTGCCTTGTGGAGAAGAGAAGGTATGACAAGGTTAATAAAGAAGAGGCCATGGAGAGGAGGAGGAGGAGGAGGAGGACTATGAGATCACAGACTGTGAGATAAGCTCACAGCCATACAAGCATGACACCATTGCCATTCCTGACCAATGTCTCAGGGGACACTGCCTTCAGCATAGGCACATTCACACAAACACGATCACTCACACACGCACGCACGCACACACACACAGCTGGCCTGAGAGATAAACATCCAGGATAAGGCTTCTCAAGAACAAAGAAGGCCTCGATGAGACACATGGGAGTGATTACAGCATGAACCAAGGGATGCAGAAAGACAGAGTGGGGAAAAGAGAGAGAGAGAGAGAGAATAAAAAGAGGGGGGGTGGAGAGAAAGAGAGAGATGGAGATGGGAAAAAGGGAGGGAGAGAGAGAGAGGGGGATAACAACACAGAGCAATAGAGAGAGGGATAGACAACTGGAGGGCTGGAAAGGAGGTGGAGAAGAGTGGGTGATGAAGGATGACCCCAGAGAGAGAGAGAAAAAGGGCATCAGTGGATCATTTCCTCGGAAGAGAGAACACGTCACAGATGGACAGATGAAGGAGGAGGATGGAGGGGGTAAAGATGATGCCACTTTTGGTGAGGTAGTGAGGTGGGAGAACTGATACCCCTGTGCTGGGTCTCCTCACACTGCTATTTGTGTGTGTGTGTGAGTGTGTGTGTGTGTGTGTGTGTGTGTGTGTGTGTGTGTGTGTGTGACTGTGTGAGAGAGAGAGAGAGAGAGAGAGAGAGGTGTTAAAGTTAACCGGCTCCTGGTGAACGACTCAGGGTGAGCCTTAGGCCCGAGCCTCTAATTACATTCTACTGAGAGAGAGCAGGAATCAGGTGACCATCCCCCCCCACCTTCCGGCCTAGCTACTTTAGCTCTGCTGCTACTCATATGATCCAGCTTACGTCATACACACATGCACGCACCCGCACACACACAAACTGGGGCTGATCAACTGATCATGTTTTTGACTAGAGTAGGATGTGTGCCAGAGGTCTTGTCAGTGGTGCATTCATTTGAGTAGCGCGCACACACACACACACACACACACACACACACACACACACACACACACACACACACACACACACACACACACACACACACACACAGATCAACTGATCATGTGTTGGCCAAAATTGCTGTCAGTAGTTTGTTGGTTTTGGCAGTGCCAAGCCCATACAGTAAACACATTCCTGCCCAAAATCATTCCTGCGATCTACCAGATGTCCTCCTAGACATGAGGGCTTTAGCCTCTCCACCTAGACTAGGGACAGAGAGATTGCACAAACATTGAGCTTTTGGAGAATCACAGGAGAACCTCCCTGTGCTGCTCTCATGTTTGATGTGGAGTGCATTGCATCACTTTATTTCGCTTACAAGTATGACAAGCCAGAAACATGTCTCAAGACATGTGTAAGATGTCAACAGTGAACAGGATAGAAACCAAACCACAGTGGTCATTATATCAAAGGACATGTCTGAGGAGATTGGAAGATAAGACATTAAGCATCCCAGCTCAGGAAAACACATCAAACATGAGCAGCATTTCTTTACTTCTTTTTTGTCAATTCTTTCTCTCCCTCTTCTCCCATAATTTTCCTACCTCCCTCCACATGTGTCTCTTTTATTAATCTCTCTTTCTCCACATGTATTCTCATCACCTCCTGTAAGAGAGATTTACACCTCTGGCTCAGAAGGCAGCAAGGGGGGGGGGGGTCTCTCTCTTCAGATCCTTCCCTTTCTATCCCTTTCTGTCATACTCCATACCACTCCCTCCCTCCCTCCCTCCCTCCCCCTCTTTCCCCATCTCTCTCGCTCCCTCTGTTTGTCTCTTACTCCTCACCTCATCCTTCCCATTCCCTCTGTCCCTTTCTCCTCTATCCACCCCCCATCCCTCTCCTTTCATTGAGCTTCTAAGTGCAGGCGAGTGCTCAGAGGGCTAAGAGCCTGTGCGTTATTTACACGTGCGCGGCTTACGCCATACCAGGGACTTCCGGCAGGAAAATATGCCACGGCAGGGGGAAAAAAGCACACCATTAATACTAAACAGAGACACCGCCATGATCGAAGGTGCCAGCTTTTAATTTAAGTTTTAATTAGGCTCTGGAGGATCGCCAGGAGACAGTTTGTCTGGCGAAAAAGCCTGGCCACCTCACCTGACCTTAGAGCGATACCGCTTGCTTAGCATGCCGAATGCAAGGCTGCAAGCTCAACACTGCATAAACCGCAGCCACAAACAAACTGGTCTTGCCACCAGAATGTGCCAATATTCATGAGAGTAGGTGTGCATCTTCTCAAAAAATAACAGCCCCCAAAATAAATCACACCTCCCAGGCGTTTCATTATGAGTTCCAGACGTGCGGGAATGTCGGCACCAGTGAGGGTGTCCAGGTCTCGGGCCGCCGAACAAGACTGGATTCCAGTTCTAAACCAGCACAGAGAAGATTCTGACGGATGGGGCCACCACCTTTTAATGGAGGCTTTCTCTGAAACGCCTCAGTTCCTGATTGGGCTCTCCTGACATAACTCACCTCGACAGGATGACCTCTGGGGGCAAAGAAGGGTTTTGAAGATACAGGCTGTTGGTATACCTGCTGGGCATTGCTGCCTGACGCACCTCCACCAGTGCACTCTATGCAAGTGTGTTCCCCTATACACCTATGGGCAGGAACGGGTCATCAGCTGGGGACCACCAGTCACTGATGTTTCGCTCCTTTAACCCCAGTACATCTCTTGGTGGCGGAGCGATGGCTGGTATCTCTACCTGCCACCCCCTGCTGATGCCCTAGGTGTTCTGCCCCCACCCTCTATCTCTCCTCCTCAGCCACAGCCAGAAGCTGCCATTCTCTGCCTCCTCCGCCAGTTCCTTGATGGCTTTCCGGCTCCCTGCTCCTGTGCAGCCAATGTCTCGCAGCAGGCGAACTGTTGAGGCGCCCGCAAAGCCCCTACACCCCACCTCAACAGGGCGTGTAATGGCTTTCCAGCCAGCCTCCTGACCCTCTGCTGTTATTTATTATGCATCCTGCCGTAATCATTCCCACCAGAGCACCACACGGAGCCTCGGGATTAAATCTACTTTGTCCTCTGTGTGTACAACCTATGCATTCGAATCACAAACACGTCAGGCCTTGTGTATGGGGCTGGTGTATCATAGAGCAAGGCTGAAGATGTGATGATGTGGGAATGAAGCAATGCGAAGATAGTGTGTGGCACTGGCCAACAATCCTCTTAAGCAACTGTGTATGTTTTCAACAAGGGTTAACATGTAATGGTTGTAATCAACTTGATATTACACATCGGTATTACTCAAAGTCAAAGCACAAGATGGCCTAGCTGGGTTAAGTTGAGTGCATTGATCTTTGTAACGGTGTATGGTAGTGGTCTTGAGGTGGCCTTACCGGTGGATCTGTCCGTTTCTGTGCAGATACTCCAGTCCCTGCAGCACCTCCTTGAGCATGGTGGCGATGCTGGCTTCATCCAGCACCCCAGTTTTATGCTCCCCCCGAGAGATGATGTGCTTAATCACGTCCAGCATTGAGCCTAGGAGACAAAAACACAATTCATCACGCTCAGCCCCATATTACTGCCCAGTACAAACCGGACGTCCAGCATAGCCAGACTAACTTCACTGCACTGGTGTGTGTAAATGCTACGCTATCGTTTCTCTCTCATTGAGGCAGAGGTGGGAGTTGACACACAGAATAAAGATGATGAATACAGTTTAATATGGAAATAGATCATCAGATATGTGCAAGAACTGATAATGTGAACATTTGTAACGAATAATCTAATACTACAGTATAATCTACTCTGTAAACAAACAAACAAACAAACAAACAAACAAACAAATATCTAATATTATGTGCTACATCTAAAACTGTATGCTAATCTAATCTAATCTAATACGGGAGCCTAAAGGCCATTGCACACCAAGCCCATATTTGTTTCATCAGAAATTACTGCAAGTTTAAAAATAAATACAATCTCACATTGTATCAATCACAATTACAAACCGCCTCAGAAACCGAAATGTGGGACAGGTTTCATTTTCTGCCCGTTTTTTAAGTTTGCTACTGCAAATCATTATGTGACATAGGAAACTCATGTTCTGATCTACACTTGTGGAGTAGGTAGAAACTAGCCTGGATGCCAGCCAAACTTAGTTCCGCCCACCACATTTGAGGTCGGGAAGTTCGGTCTGGCATTGCTCCATTGTGGAGCAACTATGCTCGCCCCAAATCTGGCGGACTAATCAAATCGGGCTTTACAATGATGGGCAGGTGAGCAACAGTGTGTCGTCCGTCACGTCATCTGAGCATGCTTAGGTTGATTATGTTTGCAACAAAAACGCTGTGGCTAGAAGGAGACAGATGGCTTCTAAGACCCCATATGGAAAATGCATAGTGGGCAGCCGTGGCCCACTGGTTAGCACTCTGGACTTGCCGGTTCGAGCCGACCAGTGGGCCACAGCTGAAGTGCCCTTGAGCAAGGCACCTAACCCCTCACTGCTCCCCGAGCGCCGCAGTGGTTGCAGGCAGCTCACTGCGCCGGGATTAGTGTGTGCTTCACCTCACTGTGTGCTGTGTTTCACTAATTCACGGATTGGGTTAAATGCAGAGACCAAATTTCCCTCACGGGATCAAAAGAGTATATATACTTATACTTATATTATTTCAATGAGGTTTTATCACTGAAAAACGATTATTTCTGAAAACTTTGGCCAAAGTTGGGATGTGGGAAAACTTTTCCCACATTCCAAAAACTGTATTTGCGACAGCCTTTCCCAGCTGTTTATAACATGTTTGTACCATATCAGTGTTCAACAGAATTATTTTTAAAAACGGAGGGGATATAGGCTATCAGTTTTTTCCTAATAGCCTACCCTACTACGTATCTCTTAGATTTTGCTAATGAGTGATGTAGGAGATATTGACGGCACAATAAATTAGTCCAGAAAACAATGTTAAGGCATTTGTGGAGAAGAAGGATGGTTTGTGTGTTCTTCCTACATCTTACGGTAAGTTATTTCGTTGCTCTGATTGGTTAGGTCTATTCAATTGAGTGCAAAGGCATTCCCCGGTATCTGTTGAAACACGCCCCATAATTACGTCCCAATGGAGCAGTATCAGACTCATATTCTGACTAGAATTGAGTATGGCTACGTCAGGCTAGGTAGAAACTGTTGTATGACTAGTTCTTATTGTGTACTCTTGGTTTCAACTACCGATTCCCCTTCATATAGTGTCACCGAAAAACATATACAACTTCTCAGTAATGAAAATCAAAAGAGCAAGTGATGAGAACACACTATTAAAAGCACACCGTGCTGTCACAAAATGATGTGCTATTAAAATTGTGCTTCTGCAAAATGGCTTAAAAAGAGCTTCCGCACAAAGGTAGCTGGTGGTAAATGGAGGCCCTGAGTTATAATATTAAACATCCTCGTCAGACGCAGCAGGCTGCTGCCTGTCTGTCTGGCCCCTTCTGAAGAGCGGAGCGACTAACCGGCCGTGCGGAGAGATGAATGAATGGAGAGAATAGCTCGGCTGGGCAGAGGCTTGGGGGGGTGGGGGGGGGCATATCGCTCTGGCCTTACACATTGGGCTACTCTAATCTCATTGTCATTTTCTTCCTTCTTTCTTTTCCCCCTTCACTGTGACAGAGGCGCGCTATTGAATGGACTCCTGCTGAGCTTTCATACAAAAACATTTGGACTGGAGAGGGCTTTGGCCAGCTCATCTTTCAAAAAGCCCACGCATAGAGGCTATAGAGTCATGATATTATATCAGCTATGGTGTGTGTGTGTGTGTGTGTCTGAGAGAGGGAAAGAGAGAGAGAGGGAAAGAGAGTGAGAGACAGCCTGTGTGTGTGTTGTGTGTGTGTGTGTGTGTGTGTTTGTGTGTGTGTGAGAAATATAGCGAGAGAGCGAGCGCGATTGAGACAGTATGTGTGTGTGAGAGTGAGAAAGATAGCAAGAGCGAGCAAGAGAGAAAGACAGAGAGAGAGAGACAGTATGTGTGTGTGTGTGTGTGTGTGTGCACACTCTGAGTTTGAAGGGACCCAACCCGACTCTGCAGGCATCCTCCTGACCCGGAGTTCTATTTATTAAAGGTCGTTTAGACAGACAGAGACAGAGATCTTAAAATTGCCTGGAGAGAGAGAGAGAGAGAGAGAGAGAGAGAGAGAGAGAGAGAGAGAGAGAGAGAGAGAGAGAGAGAGAGAAACTGTTGATCCTGCTTTCTTCCCATGACATTTCAATTTTGGCATGTCAAAACAGCGTAATGAGAAAGGGGAATGAGCATCTTTATGAGGCCGCATCCTTCAAGAGTGACCTGGAGCGGTTCCAAGGCAGATAGAGCGACAGACACAGCAGAAGGAGAAACGAGAGTGAAAAAGAGAAAGAGGGAGAGGGGGGTGAAAGAGTGAGGGTGAGAGACGACGAGAGGACAGCGAGGTGGGAGGGACAGAGAGAAGGGAGTGAAAGAGAGCAAGAAAGATGTAGGGATGAAGAGAGGGAATAAGAGAGGAGGACAAGAAAAAGAGGGTCCGAAAAAGAATAAAAGACAGAGATAGAGAGAGAGAGAGACTGAAGACTGAGGCGAGAGACTCAGCAGGGGTCTATTGAGGTCTTGTTGAGGTCTGGCTGAGTTGTGGCTGAGCATGTTCCTCATAGAGAGACCCGTAAAATCTCCCTTATTTCACACAGCTCTGGTGAAACAATAGAGGCCTGTTTTCCTACCAGGAGACTCGGCGGCTACAGATGCTATTTCCATCACTGTGACAATGCAGAAAGGCAGCACTTTTCTCTCACTATCTAACTCCCTTCCTCCCTCTCTCTCGGTCTCTCTCTCTCTCTCCAGGGGGTAATCTTCCCAACCGCAAAGACGGGAACACAGAAGAAAAAAGAGAAATCTGCTCTCCCAGCAGTCAAAAGAATCACATCGCTATACTGTACTCTGCACTCCATTTCTGTGAAAAGAGGCTCTGGGTGAAAACATTTTTAAAAAATAATAATATAAATATTATTTATTTATAAATAAATGTAATAATGTGATCCAGATGTACGGAGGATGACGCCCATAGAAATCAGTGTATACACTCTCATTAGAGGAGCTGTTTTTAGGAGACTTGGACAGCAAACAAACAAACAAACAAACAAACAAACAAACAAACAAACAAACACACACACACACATATGCATGGTCGGGCACACACACGCACGCACAGGAATGGAAGTACTCTAAAACAGTCTGAATAAGAGTTCTCTACCTTTCCACTACAGAAGAACCCTCTAAAAGCTTCATGTGAAAAACGTTTGCTCAGTGATGAAGGATTCAGGATTAGAAGCACTGCACTGGTTACAAGCAGTGTCAGCACTCTTCAGTTATTGATTCATTAAAGAAAGGCACTTCAAAGGCACTATGGCAAAACATTAGCCTAGCTTTAGAAGTAAGTATTCACACATAAATGATGTGTGATATTTCTAAATACACTATATGATCTATTATTCTAGACCATAGTCTATAGCATGGTTATATTGCATTATTAGATATTTATTAACAAGAAACCACTAAATAAATGCTGAGGAAGAGAAACTCATCTATGAGATTGTGTGTGTGTGTGTGTGTGTGTGTGTGTGTGTGTGTGTGTGTGTGTGTGCCAGCGCTGCTCCCTCTCCTCTGGGCAGGGTGCCAGGCCCGGGGCCACGGAGGATATTTATTGGTGCAATCACTTTAGGATGCGCTCGGCCCTCGGATGCTCCATAGCACATCCAATCCCAGCCACAGAAGAGTCGGAGGGAACACACACACACACACACACACACACACACACACAATGCCTTTCATCCAGATAGCCAGCAATGTGAGGTGAAGTACATGAGGCAGAGAAAAAGAGAGAGAGAGAAATATTACTATTTATAGTAATAACCCCCCCCCCCCCCGGTATATGATTATTTGTGTGTGTGTGTGTGTTTGTGTGAGTCTATTTTTATTTTATCATTCTCAGACCTATCCTACTCCTTGTCAATTATGTTTCTTTTCTTGATAGTTTTTTGTTTTGTGTACAACATTGTAACTTGACAGACATGCCAATAAAGCTCTTTGAATTTGAATTAGAGAGAGAGGGAGAAGAGAGAGAGAGAGAGAGAGAGAGAGAGAGAGAGAGAAAGCGTGTGAGGGATAGGGATAGAGAGAGAGAGGAAAGGGTAAGGTAGAGATGGAGTGAGAAGGAAGGAGGAAGTAGAGAAAGAGGGAGTGAAAAAAAAGAGATGGAAGGAAGAGAAAGGAAAGGATAGAGAGGGGAAAAGGGAGAGATGGAGATAAAAAGCAAGCGATAGGAAATAAAAGAAGGAGGTAGAATGGCAAGTGGAAAGTGTGGAGGAGAGAGTATGAAGAGAATACAGTAAAGAAAAGGAGGGCGGGTGTGAGATACAACTGGTCGCTTGTCTAAGCGCGGGTTCATTGGGTTCTCCTTGCACTCCATATGCTCTCACATCTCCCTAGAACACACCTCTCTGCATCACTTTCTCACA
Organism: Alosa sapidissima; assembly: GCF_018492685.1. Taxonomy (NCBI): domain Eukaryota; kingdom Metazoa; phylum Chordata; class Actinopteri; order Clupeiformes; family Clupeidae; genus Alosa; species Alosa sapidissima. The sequence continues at coordinate 13,956,140 of NC_055973.1, read as the reverse complement.
CCATCTCTCTATTTCACACACACACATACACACACACACACACACACACAAAGCCGACTCAGCAGACCCCCTGACAGAGCTCTATAGGTTTTCATGTCTTCCCAACACCTCTTTTCACAGGCAGAGTGTGTGGGTCTGAGAGTGTATATGGGAGTGTGTGAAATGTCATGTGCGTCTGCGCACAAGTGTGTCTGTGTGCGTGTGTAGGTGTGTGTGTGTGTGTGTGTGTGTGTGCGCGTGTGCAAGCATGTCTCCGTGTGAAAGAGAAAGAAACAGAGAATCCATGAGGGGGGTGGCCCACTAAGCCTTTAAGCACACGTTAGTTTACCATTCCCTGAAACCAAGTGTAAACAAAGGTCCTTTAAAACCTCTTATTAGGTCTTAATCGCTCACCACTCACTACCCTTGTTATGCCTTACACATCTAAAGAGGTTTTCTAAAACCCCTCATAGGGAGATGGGATCCATAACAAAGAGCAGTGGAGAGAGAAAGAGAGAGAGAGGGAGAGAAAGAGAGAGGGAGAAGAGGATTTAAAAGGATCCTCTTCACTCCTGCCTAATGATGCCAGTAGTACTGTGAGGCTCCAACAGGAGCCAGGGCTGAGCCGACAGGCTTGCGCTCAAATGTCTGACTCATGCTTTTACACACTGGCTCCATTTGATCAGTTCCAAGAAGTGCTGGCTGGCCTTGCATGCTCCTTACATGTTCAGTATTCCCCCATAGAGAAGAGGGGAGAGAGAGGTGGATACACTTTCACGTATGGGCGTTCTCATAGCACATTAATTTCCTGCTGTGATAAAAATCTCTCTCTCTCTCTCTCTCTCTCTCTCTCCTTGACCTTTGCAACTGTTCTGCTTCAAGAAACTACGGCCAAGGGATCTTATGGTCCTTATAAAACCAAAACAGATCACCAGAGACCGACCTGATTTCAGTACAATCCATCCATACAAACATACATACACACACACACACACACACACCCACCCGGTAGCCCCTCATTACCGTGTGTGGAGCTCACTGAGTTTAGCCATCGGAAAAGAAATGGCTCTTTGTGTGAGTGTTTGACAGAAGCTCCTGGGAGTTTCCTCAGGGCCCTGCTCTGGAGTGGCAGGGAGAGATGGAGAGAGTGAAGGAGAGAGGAAGAGAGAGATGAGTGGATGAGAGAGGAAGAGAGGGGGAAAGAGGAGTGAAACAGGGAGGAAGAGAGAAAGAGCGAGGGGGAAGAGTACATGAAAGAGGAAGAAAAGGGAGGGAGAGAGGGGGAGAGGGGAGTGAACAAGAGAGGAAGAGTGAGAGGGAGAGGAGTGGAGGAGAGAGGAAGAGAGAGGAAGAGAGAGGGAGAGAGGGGGAGAGGGGAGTGAACAAGAGAGGAAGAGAGAGGGGGAGAGGAGTGGAGGAGAGAAGAGAGGGGGGAGTGAATGAGAGAGACGGACAGAGAGAGGAGTGAAAGAGAAAGAGGAGGCATGGAGGAGAGAGAGAGAGAGAGAGAGAGAGAGAGAGAGAGAGAGAGAACTGGAGGAGTAAGAAGAGGGGTGAGACAGAGAGCAGTGGATGGGGAGAGAAGGGAGAGAGTGAAAAAGAGGAGTACAGAGAAGAAGGGAAAGAGAGGGAGAGCTGAGAGAATGCCCACTGTGTTGAACGGCCACGCCAGAGAGGAAGAAGACAACAGCAGGGAGGGGGAAAAGCGACAGGAGAGAAAAGGAAGGAAGAGAAGAGAGACAAGGCCAGCGGGCAGTGGCAGGCGTGGGAGGCTGGATGAGAGAAGAGAGGGAGGAGGACGACAAGGGGAAGAGGAGGAGGAGAAAAAAATGAGACCAACAAATGACATGGACGGAGGTGTGAGGGACAATGAGCATCTGACACTAACACCCACAGAAGGGTCTCGGCCTCGGGTCACTCTGTGTGTGCTTGTGTGTACGCACGTGTCTGTGAGTTGATGATTGGCTTGACCAGGAATAAGTCTCCCTATGAATGGAACACTTTTGAGATTAACCACGCAGCTTTTTAAATTCAACACACACACACACACACACACACACACACACACACACACACACACAGAGCTACAGCCACTGCAACAAGGCGTCAGAACGATAAAGATCCAGTATAAGTGAACAGCTCTCCGAACATCAGATCCAGTATAAGTATATACTGTATACTCTTTTGATCCCGTGAGGGAAATTTGGTCTCTGCATTTATCGTAAAACCCCCAATTATCACCACTTTTGTTCGGAAATTCTAAAACAACGATGTTTTTTAACACTTCAAAATAACATCTGCTAAATTAACCTTACATTTTTCAGCAGCCATAGGTGTGTAGATTTGAACAAAATCTGGTTTGGTTCTTAACGGGAGCATTTACTGCCTGAAATATCCGATTTTGTTCACCATGTTCGGAGTTATAATGCTGGCCCTTATAATGGGTCGCCTGTTTACGCCGTTTCAACGGCACATGAACGGTTAGACCAAGAATTCTCGTCATGAAATTAAAATTCCACTGGAGCTCCAAGCGGATGTGTACACGCAGCCTTACAACACTGTTTACAGCCCTTCGAGTCACGGTAAAATGTCATTTTAGGTACATACATGTAGCTAATTTAGATACACCTATGGTGTGGGTGCTTGCGTTTGTATAGAAATGGATATTAAGTGACACATACACGAAAGACGGCGGACATACGGGACCGACGGTAATAGGGGGAGTTCCGATACAGTTCCCCGGGCCAATCCATGAGTATGCTCTCCTGTGCAGGTTCAGAGGCCCAGGGCTAAAATTCCTCAAGTGTGACAGCATTCTAGTGGCCCATGAGCTGCTGCTGCTGGTGGTGGTGGTGGGGTTGGGATGAGAAGGTTTGAAAGGGCACAGCGAGGCAGCCAGATTAATCTACAGAAGCGCATTCCATGGCTTGCTTAAGCATGACTCACTTTGCAGCCTTCCCCTCCCGCTCCACTCCACCCCTGCTCTGTATCACCTCGAGGTGTTTGAGGGCTGCTCCTCTCTGTAATCTCTGGCATGGTTAGCCTGGCCATGCTTCAGCTAGACAGGGCCGTGTGTGTGTGTGTGTGCGTGTCTGTGTGTTCGTTCGTGTGTTCATGTGTGTGCAGAACAGGCACATCTTGTGTCCGTTTGTGTATATGTGCTTGAAAGCGAGAGAGCAAGACAGAGAGAGAGAGAGAGAGAGAATTTCTGTGTGAACGCACATCTGTGTCTATGTGCGAAAGAATGTGGGAGAAAAGGAACACGTTTGTTAGTGTGTAAGTGATTATGCAAGATGTGAGTATCTGTGTATGCATGTGTGTGTGTGTGTATATATATATATATATATATATATATATATATATATATATATATATATATATATAAAAAAACTGTGTATCTTGTGTGTGGTTGATGTAGGTTATGTATGTGACAGATACAGAACAAAGGTTTGATGCATATGTGTGTGAGAGTAAAGAAATGTGCATGTGTGTGTGTCTATGTATGTGTGTGTTGGTGTCCCTTTCTGGTTCAGCACAACACCCCCCACCCCCCCCGCCACCCCTCACCCTCCCCGGCAGGCCTTCTCGCTCGTCAGAGTTAGATGACTATGTCCTGGACGCCTGCCAACGAAAACGTACAGAACCACCGATGTAAGGTGTGTTTGTGTGTGTGTGTGTGTGTGTGTGGGGGGGGGGGGTGGAAAAAGCTTGGTGTGTGAAGAGTGTATCCCTCCGAATGAACCCAAGATTGGAGAGGACCTTTGGTGCTTTACGCTATACGCTAATTAGCCTATTGATCTGTGTGCTTTTCTCAGGGATATAGGATACACCTTTGCACTGGGGTTAGGATGGCTGGGTTGAGGTGAAGGGTGAGGATACCTGGGTGTGTATATGGACCCCTGCACATGCAAGGACATATAGCAGAAGCATATAGATTTCTAAGTGTGCACACACATATTTGTACTGGGTTTGAAAATGTGTGGGCGTGTGTGCTTTTGACAATGCATAGGTGAATGGATAACTAGGTCATCCCTGGTTTCTCTGAATTTCTGTGCATATGTGCACACAAGTGGGTAGCTTTTGGGAGTGTGAGAGTGTGAGAAGTAAATGGGTAACCAGGCTATACCCAGCTTTGGAATGTTTAACCTGTCTTGGACCATGGGACATCTGGCAGGTAATAGCTTTTGAGCAAGCTGAACGTTGACTGTATTTCCTTTTAGAGATCAGGTGTTAAAGCATGACTGACTCATCTAATGCATCCATTTGGTGTGTGTTCTTTTTCATCCCATGCTCCTCATGCTCTTACCACTCTGGCCCTTCATTAACAAGAGCTAGTCACTACATCCTACATTCTAACTGTAAGTGGTCTATCTGCCCGCTGTCAGAGTAACTGACTTATTATCCAATTTGCTGTCAAAAAATATCATGGGAATGAATGGTCATACGTCAAGTGGGAGTGCCTGCAAGGCCTACAGATTGCTTTAATCAGCACCATACCTAAACGGCTCACCTCTGACACTCAACCACATTTTTTCCTTTCATTCTCCATTTTCATGTGGCTTTGAGAAAAAGAAAGGGGGAAAAAGCGCCCAAACACCCTTATCACTAGTGCCCAGTGAGGTGGCATCCTGGGATCGTAATGCCCGGCGGCAGAGGCTGCCAGCGGGTTCGCCCGAGTGCTGTGAGCATGCCGGCTAATGGACAATAAAACCACAAACTCGTTCTGTCTCCATCTCGCTGAGGCTCATGGTTAAATGATCATCATTTTATTTCCACGCGCTATAACAGCGGAGGAACGGACCCACCCCCCACCCTCGCTAATGGTACGAGGCGAGGAAGGAGGGAGGGATGGGAGAGACGCCGCCATGGAGACCGATGCCTACCGCCGTTTCTATGGCTGTTCTGCGGTGGGCACGATGCCAGGATCCAGCTGGGTGGGTGGTTCCACGATGTCGCCATTTACAGTGTAGCTGGGAGAGCCCGTCGAGCCGGCTGGGCTCCCCGTCACAGCAAGAGATACAGAGAGAGAGAAAGAGAAAGAAAGAGAGAGAGGTAGAGTGAGAAATAGAGAAAGAGAGAGAGATAGAGAGAGAGAGAGAGAGAGAGAGAGAGAGAGAGAGATAGAGATATAGAGGAATAGAGAAAGAAAGAGAATGAGAGAGAGAGAGAGAGAGAGAGAGAGAGAGAGAGAGAGAGAAACCCGTCATTGCAGAAGGCAACAACGACACAAGGGGGGCCTGTTAAATGAGTAGCTATTACCGCGACAGGCTGGCTTTATCCTGTCAACACGACAAATGAAGCAGGCGCTGGTACTGGGCAGCAGTGGGTAATCACAGAACACACTGGCATCGCGTTGCTCGCATCAGCTGAAGACAGAAGAGGCTCTGAGCGAGGCCCATCATCAAGGGCTCTGAAACTCCTGCAGCTCTCTCTCATTAGAAATTGCCAGTTTCTGGTGGCAACACAAAAAGGGCAGAGAGAAAATGAAAATAACTTGTCAAAAAGCTGCAGAGTGGTCCTCTGTGGCAGCCGTGGTCCACTGGTTAGCACTCTGGACTTGTGACCGGAGGGTTGCCGGTTCGAGCCCCGACCAGTGGGCCACAGCTGAAGTGCCCTCGAGCAAGGCACCTAACCCCTCACTGCTCCCCGAGCGCCGCTGTGGTTACAGGCAGCTCACTGCGCCCGGATTAGTGTGTGCTTCACCTCACTGTGTGCTGTGTTTCACTAATTCACGGGTTGGGTTAAATGCAGAGACCAAATTTCCCTCACGGGATCAAAAGAGTATATATACTATACTATACTATATATACTCTCTCCCTGCCATGCTCTCCACACACCTGTCCTTCCTCCCGCTTCCCCCTGGGCTCTCTAGGCAACTGTGTGAGTGCCGTGCTTGTCTGAGCATCTGGGGGCTGTTATTACTTCCACTCTGTGATTAGGGCCCATGGGGGAGTCCAGGACACAGTACTCACTCTTGCATGCTGGGTCGCGCACATGCACACACACACAGACACAGACTCTCTCTCACACACACACACACACACAAATGTTGCAATACTGTGCTTTCAGGAACATGGTTTGAAAAGATGCATAGTTAGGTATTGTCTGAAATTAGATTATTCAGGCAACTTTTGGACACATCATCACTGACAAAAAAAAAATCTGAACAATGAAATCCTCCATATGAGCTCGGGTAAAGCAAAAAAAAGTATTAGATACTTGAAATGTAGAAATAACAAGTGTTACACTGCTACTTTCTGAAGGTATGATGTGATCAAAATGTTAAAGATCTAAATGTTAATTGAGACCCTCGTAAAAAGTAACAAATTTGTGTCCTTTACACAAATGTGTTTATGTGCGAGGACAGATGTAATTTGCAGGTGCTTGAGAGGATGGGGAGGGGTTAAGGAGCGGTCAGAATATTTGCTAGAGTAGGTGGGTGCAGCAGCTAGAAAACAGCCTCATCCACTCCTCCTCCTTGGTGCACCTGACATGAAGTACAGCTTACTGTGTACTTTGTTCTTTGTTTTTCTGCATGTTTCTTTGTCTTTTTGCAAATGTCTTACTCAAGCGACCTCCTGCTGAAGTAGGAAAAATGTCGCGCTCTGACGAAGAGAATGAAAACATACAGGGTTTTTTTTTTTTTTTATCTCGCCGACTAGCCACCAATCCATCAAGCGCCAGCAATGGGCCTTTCAACCAAAGCTATTTATTTTCTCCATTCCTGTACACCACTGCAACAGTCCCACACAAAGTGGGGCAGGGAAAAAATAGGCTCCCTCAGCCGTGCAGACTGATTTCATATGCAAGGCTTAACTATTTTAGAAAATGCTTCCCTCAGATAAGGACCGGGGAGGGTCCAAGCAGTCCATTTAAGATGGATGGCCGCTGCTCAGATGCTAGATGAAAACAGATGACAAGGTAGGTCTGATTTTGAGGGAAAGAAAGAAAGAAAGAAAGAAAGAAAGAAAGAAAATATTACCAAAGGAAACAGTGAGAATGACAGTGGGAATGAGAAGATAGAGAGAGAGGGAGGGGGGGAGCAAGAGGGTAGGAGAGAGAAAAGCGCTACTTACCACCGCTGAGGAGTTCCATCACCAGCCAGAGCTCATCCTTCACCACAAACGAGGTGTAGTAGGAGACAATGTTGGGGTGGTGGCACTGGCTCATGGCCTGAATCTCTTTCTGTGGACAGATAGGAGAGAGACACACCCATCAACATCTCAAACCCCACATGGCCGACCACAGGAGACGCCAAGGAGTCTGGATGGACCATCTCCTGCTCCTACATCTCTTCCTCCTCCTCCTCCTACCATGGGTTTATTTTTTCAGAACATTTTACTGAATCTGCAATCAACATGCAAAAAAAAAAACATATAGCCTGCATAATAAGTTAACCAATTGAATTTCCTTGCGCTGGAGAAAACAACACTGGGATAATGATCCCGTCCCATATGTCCTATAGCCAACGTCTAACCTAATTGTGACCCAATTTCCACCTATATCCTTCACTGATTGGAGATAAACCAGACCTCTGGTCGAGTAATCGCACAAAGCCATCAAAACACACTGTGCAGTCACCAAATGTATGGCCAGATGAGCAGAAATGGATTTGTTAACCAATCATAACATACAAATGCACGAGCCTGCCTTTCTCTCTCTAGGACATTTCTCGCTCTAATGATAAGAACTGAGGTAGAAAATTGTCACCCTCGGAGGCAAACAGGACTGCTGCCTTTCATTAGGTCATATAGCGGAACTGATTAACTGAAGCAGTCCTCTCTGCATGTGCGGCCGGCTACTCCCTGCGGATCGGAATTAGCGACTAAATGAGTTTGCTCTCAGAGCCGCGGAAACAACAGTGTGCCACGGCCTTGGTCAGCCACCACCGAGATAACGTGCCAAAGATATTTGCACTCCACAGGTGGCTGCCGAGCACTTCTTCACCCTCTCTCTCTCTCTCTCTCTCTCTCTCTCTCTCTCTCTCTCTCTCTCTCTCTCTCTCGCTCTCTCTTTTCCCCCGTGACAAGGGGGAAGTTGCTGTCTCCCAGTAGGAGGTAGGCAACGCCGAAAAAACAAACGAAAGCCAGACACACACACACCCCCACCCACACTTCAATTCCACCACAATTCCAGTTAAACTGAACAGGACTGCAGGATGGGAGGCGTCATGGTTTACCAAGAGGGAGGAAGGGGAAAAAAAAGATCTCTTAACATTGATTTTTCGCCATAACAACGATTAAAAAAAAAACAGCAGGCATGCTATGACCCCACCCCTCCCCCCCCCCCCCCCCCACAAACACACACACACACTCTTTAGCAGCTTCGTGGTGGTGTGTCAGACTCCAGCGGCTTGCAAGAACAGAGCAAAGCAAATGTCAATGCTGAGGTAATTCCACTGGAGCGGGCCAATCTATCACTCCAGCTCCCTTCACAAGCTCGTTTAACAGATGGAGTCGCCCCCCCCCCCCCCCCCCCCACACACACACACCAATTCACTATTTGATCCACCACCTCTGCCTATTTAGCTCCGTTTTGCAGATAAGTTGTATTTACAACTCATGTGATTCTGTTTAAGGTGAAGACAGCGCTTACATAACGCTTCAAACAGCAGCATGAGAAAGCAGAGAGGTCCTATTCTGAGCCAGTCATCCTGGGATGGCTCCAAACATCTCCCCCAAAACGATCAATCTATCGACCGACCCGTAGAGTGAGTGAGTGAGTGAGTGAGTGAGTGAGTGAGGCTAATTTAATCCTGTCCTCCCATTATCGCGACATGCACACTTTGCATAGTGAGCATCGCGGTCTCTACTGACTCATCACTACTGAGCCAGCAGCAACGGACCGTGCCGTCATGGGATCAGTCAGTTAGTCAGTCAGTCAGACAGACAGACAGACAGACAGAGCTGCCTGGGCCTCAGCAAGAATTAGGTCATGTGAACCAAATTCTAACTCTCCAGATGCATAAACAATGACAACAACAGCAGCAGCAACAACAAACAACAACACACACACTTTAGGCCCTGCTAATCAGACGGCGCCTACATAATCCAGGAAGGTCTGAAAAGAAAGCCATGTTAAGTAAGAAGTCAAAAGCCTCTAAATGAATGATAAATTCATAAGTTTCACTATCCTGGAAATGTTCCAGTGAATTAAAAAAACGAACTCTGCCTCACTCTGAATCATCCGTCTGTTGTGAATGAATACGGTCAACCCACTTTTCTTTCTCACCCCACCCAGTGATGAGCTCAAGTGTGGACTTGAGCTTATAGTTTCCAGGAAGCGATGACAACTTTGCCCCCACAACTAACCCCCCCCCCCCGTGGATTCCACACAATGTTATATTTTACGCTGGTGTGAGGAGGGAGCCGCTGAATGAAGATGGACTCTTTTGCGTTATGGGAACTGAGTCAATATCCCAGAATTGTATTCTTTTCCCACTAGGCCTCATCTCTAAGGGGTGTGTGTGTGTGTGTGTGTGTGTGTGTGTGTGTGTGTGTCTTCCTGTTCAGCTCTGTGACCACAATCCTCAATTCAGAAACACACACTTTTTGTCTATGCAACTGATTTCCCTAAGTGCCTTTGTTGCTGTGCACAGACAGACACGACACACATATATTGTGCTTGCGGCGTCTTCTCTCTCACACACAGTTGTCACTTTGCACAAAGGCGAGCAAACGGCCGGCTGGGCTGTTTCTGGGCAGCTGTGGCACTAATTTAAAACACGGTATCCCTGGCAATCGTCCATCCGACGGCCTGACCAATCCATCCAGAGGAGAGTCCTTGTATAAACTCCCAAGCTGATTGAGCAGGGGATTTTTGGGGGAGAAGAAAAAAAAACTTTTATGTGAAACAAAAATGAAAATAAATTCAGTACTAGATGCAACCCCCAAACACACACACACACACACACACACACACACACACACACACACACACACACACACACACACACACTCCTCTTACCACCACAAATGCTGGATTTAATTATCAAACAATTCAATCACTTCCCGTCTGCCGGCTCGCTTGTCTCCACACAGCCCCCCCCACACCAGCCCCCGCCCCTCAACCCCACGGTTCCTCCCTGCATTTGGAGGCGAAGGGAGGGAACAATGACAATGACACCAGCCCTGCGGCTACAGGGCTCTGGGCTGGCGGTTCAAGCGGTCGACAGGATCCGCGGCGGCAGCGCTCTTGTCTCCTCTCGCACACAAAAACTAGGGGAGTCGGCGGGTGGGAGCCAGCTAGCGCAACTACCGCTCGTGTTGGTAGTGGACAGCCACAGGCCAGGACACGACAGGACAGGGGACGTTTAGGGGAGGTGTGTGTGTATGTGTGTGTGTGTGTGTGTGTGTGTGTGTGTGTGTGTGTGTGTGTGTGTGTGTGTGTGTGTGTGTGTGTGGGGCACGCCACTCTCCCAATGCATGGCACTGAGGGCCTTTGTTCTGTCATTGTGCGCCTGTAGAAGTGCTCTCTTCTTACATCCTCCCTCGGCCACTATGGCAGTGTGTGTGTGTGTGTGTGTGTGTGTGTGTGTGTGTGTGTGTGTCTGTGTGTGTGTCTGTGTGTTTGGACTGAATGTCACTGGCTCTTTTTCAATGCGATACTTCCCTGTGATTACTCATCAAGGTCCCCTGACACACAAACACACAATAGAGGTTTTCAAGTGCTTAAGTTGTTCTTTTTTTGTTTTGCAACAATAAGCATGAAACAGGGCTCAAGATGTTCCAGATATTGACATTACAAATGTAGTGACCTATTCATTCTTCTGTACTGAAATTACCAGAGGAAGCGAATCTAGATGCAACGACCTGGTTGCTGCCAATTATAGGGCATTTTCCATTAGTCGTCTGTACGAAGTGCTCCCGGATAGCATACTTCACAGAGATAAAATCAAGAACCAACCCATTCTTAAAAGAACAGCTCGTACAAATAAACCACAAAGCCAGATCTACACTAGTCACTGGGAAAGCCCTCTGCAAAAGCAAAATGCAACAGGACATATCTAGCAATGGTAGTGAAAGTGACACTACATTCATTCATCAAGCCTCCCCAGGAGTCAGATCTGCTTCAAAATGTAATGGGTACTTCCTCAGCCTAGGTTACACCGCACTGGTATTTTATACAGGCTACTCCCAACCAGACAGACAAAGAGGGGGGGGAAATCAACACACACCAAAAACATAACCGATAATGAGAAAAGTCAGACAGAGAAAAACATACAGCGAGTAACAGTGTCTGAGTATGACTACTGACTCAAGATGGACGGGCTTGGCCTTTGATTACGTTAAAAAAACTTCCCGGTGGGTAAATGCAAAAAAAAGCCAATAAGTGACAGAAAACAGATGGTTTGCTTGTTGCACTGAAACTGAAAATCAAAAGGAAAACCAACAGTCATAAATCAGATTATGGTTACTATCCATGACTGTACTCACAAGTACACCATTGCTCATTAAATGGCAAACTCCAATGGAAACAAGTGCGAAGAAATAATGAGCTTCAGTTCCACCACTATACTTGACCATGACATCTCAGTCACCATGACCTGGGACTATGGGCCATGGTGTTTGTTTATGTTACACTGTACTGTTGCCAGTTACACCATGACATTTAGCACGCCACAACCTCTCACGCATGTAAATTTCATTTACAAACACATCCAACTCAAACCAAAGGTCAGAGGCTATTATTGTACAGCCAGTTTGCCTGCTTGCTTTAATTCTATCCCTTCTAATCTCTGACGACAGGACACTGTTATGCAAAAAATGTGGCGCATTTCAACTATGCCTATTTTCCCCGGCAGTGATTACCAAGGTGGATGTGGGTTACGGAAATGAAATCTGGCAAGCCAGTCGATTACACAGCCGCATACCAGGGAGCGCTTCCATCCTCATGTGTGATAAAACACAGACCAGGCTCAGCCAGCAGGCGCAGCAGTGACAGCCTGTCAGGCACTGGGGAATTCCCTCATCTGTCTCGGCCAGACAGGCTCTATCACCGGCACCAGGCGCTCAACAAACGAGCACGATGCCACTCACTGCCAGGCTGCAACAACACTTACGGGCCTACGGGTCTTAGTTTGGGTACATATTCCTCGCCCCTAACTCACTGGAACACGTTTGTTGGCTGTAAGCCCCATGCGTACGACAATGCGTGGGTAAGCGTGCATAAAAAAAAGGGGGTGGGAGGCTGGCTATGGCTGCGGACTCCTGCCAAGACCACACCTCGCAGCAGAGTGATTAGATACAGGACGGTTGAGATCAGTGGCTTCAACATGTGAAGTCAGGCGTGTGTCAGAACGCTATGGCATCACCGGATGCTTTTTCCCCCCCCCAACGAAGACGTCTCTTTCACATCATATAGCAGATGTGTGCTGAGAGTCAGGGTTTTACTTTCCAGAAGAAGGTTATGCATCAAGTTGCATGTCTTAAAGATCACATGATGGAGCGTAATGGTAGAATAATAGAGCTCAAGAGTAGAACAGAATACTCTATTAAAGTAGCATTATTCACAGACAGTATAGACAACATAGACTTAACTCTGAACGTCATCAAGAATAAGCCATGAATAAATTCAGTTGTTCCTACATTAAGTAAAGAAATAGGTCTATATATTAAATGTAAGAGCTTAATAAGCATTATCGTAGATAAAATGAAATCCTGAACTACAATATCAACAACTATCAAATGCTGTAGGGTCAACAAATGTGAACACCACCATCTATTGCAATTCATAGTTAATTGACATCAACAACTGCATGCAACAATTTCTAATTAAGGGGAGTGGTGATGTTAACTGCCACGGGATAACTGTACTGCGTGCTTTTCCCTTGAAGTACAGGCGTCCGGCCGGAGCAGGCAGACACGCTTGGGCTCTCATTGTGCCCGCTCAGTGGGCAGCTGGGCCTGCGGGGGATGATCTCATGCTGAAAGAAAGGCATCCGCGGCAGCTGCCGACGCCCGGCCCACCTCTCATCTAACCACACACACACACACACACACACGAACACACACACACACACACCCCTCCCCCCTCCTGTCTGCCCGTCCCTCAGCCCCTCGCCTCTTGGCTCACGGGTAGGCGGAGGAGAGAAAACAAAGGCACGAGCTCTCGTTTCATTAGCCTGGCACTTGATCAGATCAAAGGCACGTCTCATCGTGAGGGATGCCACGAAAGAGGAAGAGAGAGAGAGAGAGAGAGAGAGAGAGTGGAAGAGGGCGGCAGTTTCGCTGAGTCAGTCACGCAGCCCCCCCCCCCTAAATGGCACCTGTGGATAGATCAGAGCAAAGGCCTCCAGCGTAGCGCAGAGAGGAGGAGACTGAGTGACTAACTCATGGCAGGGTGACGAATGAGGATTTTAATCTTTATTATCATATGTGGGATAGGAAATGAATGGCAGGCAGATAAGTGAAAGAATTCACTGTGTCTTATAGAGACAGCCTTACACACATGCACCATGTATTCAGATCAGTCTCCTGATAACCCCGCTCAGACCTGACTGTCTAGTTCATTCACTTTGTCGGTTACTACTGTCGGCACAACTCCAACCAACAATTAAATACCTTAACACACTGACTTGCTTCCTGAGCAACACATAAAAAGAATGTTTATGAAACCTATAGGCTACGCCCAGTGATTAAATAATGTGCAATATTTATGATTGGTTGTAAATGTTTACCACCCATCTACAACAAAGCTTGGTCCATGTAGGCACGATCTTCAGCTCAGCTCCCCATGTGATAAGGAGAGGCGAGGAACGCACGTCGCCTCCCGTCACAATACAGTCATGCCAGCCTCATGCTGGCACACACAGTGGGGCCTCTATGAAAGCCCCATTACATCAGTGAATGCCCGAGCCATACTGTGCACAAGGACGGCGAGAGCACACACTCCCTCTCTTCTGCCGAGGGTCATCACACGACAGATGCACTCCGCACGATACTCCAGGTCCCTCCACATCAAATGACGGGCGGCGTAAATCTAGGAACTGCTTCCTTCAGAGAGCTGAAAGAGCATTGAAATGATCTAATCCTTTCTAGGAAAGGAGTAGGGGAGGTTGAGGTTAGCCACAGCAGTGGTCCAGAAAGTATAGCCTATCCCTAATCTAAATGATGTGGGGGTACAGACTACAGAGGGAATCTGGGATTCATTTAATGCTTCCTTGAGATGTAAGTGGGAGCCCAACAGGAGCGGTGGGTGGTGGGGGTGGTGGAAAGGGGTACCAGAGTCAAGAGGAAACCTGACCTCTCGGTTTTTTCCACTCTTTCCAAGAATCTTAGCCCCCCCCAACATTCACCCAATTTATCTTAAGAGTGCTTTGATTTAGTCAAGAAGGGAGAGAGAGAGTGCCAGAGAGAGACGAGCCAGAGAGAGACATACGAGAGAGAGAGAGAGAGAGAGAGAGAGAGAGAGAGAGAGAGAGAGAGAGAGAGAGAGAGAGAGAGAAGGGAGATAAAGACTCCATTCACTGGCCAGTGAAAAACACACGGCCACTTGGTGTCCATAACTAAGCCAGCAGTGCTGCTGACTGCTGCTGCGGCTGGTGGTGGTGGCACTAATATTAGCATGGAGGGTCCTTCTCCTTCTCCTCTGTGAACAACGAAGCCCACAGCGGGAGAAGCCAACCTCTGGGTCCCCCAGCTGCCCCTGTCCGTGCTGCGCACCACTAAATCACAAATACGAGCTAATAGCCACTCGCTTCCCAGAGGCCCCACAGCGCAGCACGAAGCAGCCCACTCCTCCACTTCTGACGCCCATCCCGTCCTGCCCAAACCAAACCCCCCCCCCACCCGATTCCTTCAAATCCACCGGTCACGAGGGATCAAAGAAGCAGCTGACATTAAAGCAAGCCACTGCTGACACCACAAGGCTACACTTTCAAAGGGCGGGTGACCTTTCAAAGTTTTCCTTTATAGGTTTACACAGCACAAATTATCTTAATGAACAAGATGGAATGCTTCTAGGACGTCATTTATCACTTTATATGCAGTCATATCCATCCATATGGGAGAATTCCTAAGGAAGTAAAGGGGGAAGTTTTACTGGCAACCACAAATGTTCACTTGGGCTGACTTGCTCAAATTAGGCATAAAAAAAAAAAAAATAATAATAAATAAAGAAATAAAGAAATAAAAAAGGGGGCAGCCGTGGCCTACTGGTAAGCGCTTCGGACTTGTAACCGGAGAGTTGCCGGTTCGAACCACGACCAGTAGGAACGGCTGAAGTGCCCTTGAGCAAGGCACCTAACCCCTCACTGCTCCCCGAGCGCCGCTGTTGTTGCAGGCAGCTCACTGCGCCGGGATTAGTGTGTGCTTCACCTCACTGTGTGTTCACTGTGTGCTGAGTGTGTTTCACTAATTCACGGATTGGGATAAATGCAGAGACCAAATTTCCCTCACGGGATCAAAAGAGTATTTATACTTATACTTATACTAAAGGTAACTAAGCATCTTAGAAACACAACTCTACCCTAATTGTTTATGCAGTTTGTTATTTAAGAAAACACTATTGTACTTATCAAGGAGACTACACAGGAAACTATGACATAGGCTGGACTACGGTAAGTGATTAACAACGGCATGCACCAAAGCACTCTTCAAGGGATTTAGTGAGAGTTTCCTGGCACGACCTCCTTGCTTGACATAAGAACCACTCCAGTGTTGAAGTGCTCCAACTGATTGGGCCAAAGCAAGACAAGCGATACACAAAAAGACTGTCCTCAAGGCAACCTCTGCTCCTTTTAATACTGACATTTTTTTTTGCGTCACATTTCAGCAGGATGAGTCCTCCAAAAAGAGAGAAATCTATTAAATTCCTATGGAATGCTTGGGTTATGTGAGTTATTGTAAGGATATAACATAGGCCTAATAACATGTGATTCTTTACTGAATTCCTTTACAGTTCACCCAACAATGTTCCACACAAGAAAAACTATACAGAGTTTCTAATAGCAAGCTGACAGCCACAATACACAACAACACTTTAAATGCACCAGAATAGTTTCTAGGCATGCTGTTACAAGAGGTGTGAGTCAATTTCATAGAAATTATTCTGTACCAGGAGTTCATCCATGCTGGTCTGACATTTTTCCAGGTTGATGCGTTTGATGGCCACCTTCTCCTTCCTGGGCACACAGTAGGCGGCTTGGACCACGGCGGTGGCTCCGCTCCCTGAAACAGAAAAAAGAAAGGGGGGGGGGGGGGGGGGGGAAAGGAGAAAGAACAGGATTAGATGAGTGGTGGGTGCCTCACTGCAGCACTGCCAGCAGCACAATGCCCTTTGACAGCTACAAACGTGAGCTAATGGGCAAAGCCCCCCCCGCCGCTTGCAGTATTCTGTGCCGCTACTGTCTGATCTGTCCTCGCTGCGGCATCCATCTGCCTGACCGGACCTGCCGGTGGTGGTGGTGGTGGTGGTGGTGGTGGATGGCTTGAGGGGTTATTGGAGGAGGTTTTGTGCTTGGCAGGGGTGGGCATCAGCGTTGGCTGCACACTTTCCGAGGGACTCAGACGGGCCCAGCACCCCAGCTGTTCGTTTTTCTTTCAGGCGCTGTTTTATGCCAAAGCTTCATCACTTATTTATCAGGCCACGGGGAAATAAGCTGATGGGGGGGGGGGGGGGGGGGGGGGGTGAACCTAATGCACCCTCTGCCTCTGCTCTCTCTAGCCCTCCTTTCCTTCCTCGTTTTCTCTGCTCATCTCTCTCACTACCTACTACCCTCTCTGCCACTCTCACTCTCACTCTCCATCCCTCTCTCCCTTTCTCTTTGTGGTTTCTTTTCTTTCTACCTTGATTCCTCTCTTTATATATCCATAATATGGATTGGGGGCAGCCGTGGCCTACTGGTTAGCACTTCGGACCTGTAACCGGAGGGTTGCCGGTTCGAACCCCGACCAGTAAGCATGGCTGAAGTGCCCTTGAGCAAGGCACCTAACCCATCACTGCTCCCCGAGCGCCGCTGTTGATGCAGGCAGCTCACTGCGCCGGGATTAGTGTGTGCTTCACCGCGCCGGGATTAGTGTGTGCTTCACCTCACCGTGTGTACACTGTGTGCTGTGTGTGTTTCACTAATTCACGGATTGGGATAAATGCAGAGACCAAATTTCCCTCACGGGATCAAAAGAGTATATATACTTATATCTCTCTCTCTCCATATCAATTCCTGTCTTTCTATTTGTCTCTCTTTAAACCACTCCATTGCTCTTTTGAGCCAACACGAGAGGGTCATTACATCCTGGCACACATTTTATACAGCGGCCGAGCACTCGCCTCCAGGTGCGCCTAGAACTCCCTGGTAGATTTCTCCTGACTAAGGTCAGTGGCCAGTAGGGCTGCAGCTAACGATTATTTTCGTCCACACTTTCGTCCACATTTTAGTCCAGACACTAAAGATATTCAGAGGAGTAAATTAAAGGAAAATTACGGTATTTAGCACTTTGAGTCCCTTTTCTGGTTTGTTTTGACAAGAGCATGCCTGTAGGCAGCCACTCTGACTAGTCAAAGGCGATTCAAAACGAGTCAGAAAAGTCGAGACAGGACCAATCATCCAAATTTCGATGTCCACCACTCTAGTTCATCTAAAACAAACCAGAAAAGGGACTCAAAGTGCTAAATACTGGAATTGTCCTTTAAGTATTGAAAGAGGTGAACTCAAGAGAATTTTAAGTAGCTTCCTTTAAGATGACATAAACCAATTAACAATTACCAAAATAGTTGGCAATTAATTTGACAGTCAACAATTAATCAATGAATTATTGCAGCCCTAATGCCCAGTGAGCCCACACAGCACCAGACAGCGTTAAGGTCACTGGGCAACTGACACTAAACTCCCCATTTAGACTTGTGACAGAGAATTCCTCTGAAAGGTCTCAGCATGCTGGTGCCCCAGATGCCTCTGGTGCAGCCAGACAGATGCTAATCCCAGGTAGCTAGTAGGCTAGCTTCACGGTGTCTGTGGGACCACAGGGAGGTGAAGTGAGAGAGAAATGTTTTTATTCTGTTGCTCTTTTTTACATAGTCTATTACTAATATTGGTATTTATTATTGTTGTAGTTATTATTATTATTATTATTATTATTATTATTATTATTAGTAGTAGTAGTAGTAGTAGTAGTAGTAGTAGTAGTAGTAGTAGTATTTAGGCTTATGACTGCTTAAAACGGTTACTTTTAATGTTAATGTAATGTTTACTAAAAAGCATCTGCTAAGAGCTATAAATATACACAAGTAAGGTGCAGGGACTCCTTTGGTCAACTAAAGCGAGAGCTCATCCTTAAAGACTGATTTGCCTAACTGTTTTGTTGGTGCAATCCTGATTATAGATCAGACATAATTTATTCAACATCAACATCATATATTCAAGCTGACAGAGAATAAAACAAGAAAACATGTAACTTCCCTTTGCAGCACAAGGGAGTCCACATACCGTAATACAGTCAGAGCTTGTGACCGCCTTGGGCTAATGCCTAGTTTGTACCTGGTCATTATTACTCAAGAGAACCTTCAATACACCATGATCATCTTCTTTGGTGAGATCAAAAAAGGTGAATGTAGCAATGCTGTGGCTCTGGAAGGCGATCATCATTAATTAACAAATGTGCTGATCTGCCTTTTCTCTTCACATCTCTTACTCTCTTTTTAGTCCCCTTATACACACACAGAGAGACGTAAATTCAACTCAGCTTGGTGCAGGCCTATACTCTGCATGTGACATTTTTACGAGCACATTCCATTATGGATGGGGGTTTCATCTCCCACAGTATATAGGAATTCTGTTCTCGAGGTTTGATCAGCTTTCGTCACTCACCCAGGCCCACTGTATGCCAAGATATTAACAAAGTCTTCATTGTTTGCCATTTTAATTGACCCAGCAGGGGTACTATGGATTAAAAAAGGAAGGAAAAAGCAGGCAGTAGTTCTGATTTTAATTAAAAACTGAAATAGTTTTTGAGACATGACATGCCTTGGCCTGCCCAAAAATCACATGAGGACCTCAAATGGGCTTAGGCTAAATGTTTTTATTGCACAACTAAACCCCACGACATACTCTGAACCCTGTGACTAAACAAACATAACATGTAGGATTTATGGACTGAAATAAAGTATATTTCCTTAACATCTACGGAGACCTTTATACAACTCAGGTTATGTAGCCTGAACCAAATGCAAAACCACACTATCAATCAAGGACAGTCACAGTAAATCAAGCAATAAAGTTATAAACTGTACTCCACAATTGACACATCAGTTGAGGCTGACGGAAGTGGTCACATATGACAGACATAAAGACTAGATAGACAGTTAGTGTGCTACGGGTGGTAACAATCGTGTTGGCCTGCCAGCATCCACACAGAGGTCAAGTGTAAATTCCCACACATAAACAAACAATCGGTCGTCATGGAAGAGTCGACTCGACACCCATCACTGGGGAGAGAAGGTCACGTCCCAACAGGATGAGCCTACTGTAAGTGATGCTCCAAACCAACTATCTGGGTCAAGGGCTTGCAGGTCACAAAATAGACAAATAGAAAAATCGGAATGACGCAGTCCCAGCTGTTATTGTTATTTCTCAAAATATCAGGTCTCTCTTAAGTTAACCTAGGCTTCCACATTTTCTACAAATCCATGTTCTAATAAAATGAAAAAATAGCAGCAGATTCATTTTGAAGAAATGTCCTGATTTGATCTGGCCCGCAAGCAAATGAAACTAACCTCTTACAGAGAAACCTTTTAATGAACCCTCCCGCAGCCTAACCGGCTGAGGCTCCATTGCGCTGGTCTTCCGACATTCTCTGAACTAAAAATCAAAGGCGTCATAACTGGAGGAAGCGCTGCGGTAGTTAAGCGGCTTTTGAATATATTCAAACAGGCACCTAATCAACTCAGCTCCCCGATAACGCACGTTCTGAATATCAAACAGGCCTCTGCAGAGCACTCTTGTTCTTAATTGTGTTTTAGCATAGCATAGCACAGCACTGACACAATCACAGGTTGGATATGATTCAATGTGTTTACTGATATTTTCTTCACTGTAAGAAAATGGGCCTTTGACTTCTTGTTGTTTGGAGTGTATCTCTGCCATCACAGAGTGTTGAGTGCATCTCCCCCTGGGTGTGAAACTATATGCCTGTCATATTGCCAACTGAAAATTGAAGCAGTGTGAATGCACTGAAAATATTTATTTTGTTATGAGAGCACACTATAGAAGTCATGGAACAAAACGCTCACCATAAGCCTGGCAAGCAACGCTGCAGGCTTGACTTGCTAAAAGAAACAGAAAAGTAGAAAACTGTTGTGTACTGTCGACTGGGACTGCATTTGCTGCTATTGAGTGCAGATTTCAATGAAGAGTGTCCAAATCAAATAATTCAATATTTGGTTACCAGGTCACCACATTAAATGAAATTAAGCAAAGAAGAACCAGCTGACATAACTTGGTTACAACCCAACTGAGAGGCTTACATGAGCAGATCAACGCATGCCAACAATCAGTACAAAGCTATGCCACTAAAAAAGGGGAGTAGAGGAGCCGAATATAACACTACAAGATAAACTACTGAGGCTCTATCCTTCACTGGAACAGCTAGCCTAATTCAGAATCTGACAGTCAAGTGGTCACCTTTTTTTATATTATTACAACATAATAAAGGAATGATAGTGTCATGTTTTATCCTATGCCCTGTATTCCTAAACCTAAAGCACCTTCCACATTCATTGGCACCCCTGGTAATCAAAAGTTACAAACATCATACTAAAACATCAAAAGTCACAAGTTACATTTTGTTTGCAAGATTTTCTAGGGGTTCTAATATAATATTAGCCTGGGTGTTCCCATGCTGCCTTGCGCGCGATTTGATTCACGCTGCTAAGGCAGCCTGGAGACCATGGAGCAAATTTTCGCCTGAGATAGGGAACCAATCACAGAACAGGGGGGGAAGCAAGACGATGATGAGCTATGCACAGACGCATTTGATAGACATCCGTGGCACCCAATAAACGGATCTGGGCATTTTTTTCAAATACGAGAAAATTAACGTTTGATTCCCAGACCACGTCTCATTGAGAAGTGGTGGCGCTAGCCAGGCTAATATAATATGGCATGAATATTTTATGTATTATTTTCTTTACACAAGAAATGTGCTTCCCTTTCAAGGTTGGATTTTTCCTCATTAATCTCATTGTAAAACTTGTAAAAATATCTTTTTCAATACCTCTTAACTTTTTCCAGGGGTGTCAATAATTATGCGCTGTAGCTGCAGATTTGAGATTACAAATGGTTTGAAATCAAATGCTGCCACAAGTGTCTAAACCTTAGAGAGACTACTCTAAACTCTCTTATAATTATAATAGAGCTATTCGGAATGAGAGGAGGAACCACTTCTCTAAGGTAATTGCTGAAAACAGTGGAAACTCTAGGGTGTTGTTCTCTACCATTGATAGGCTATTGCATCAAACACCTTTTGATACACTCAGTCAGGCATCCTCTCTAAGATGCGAAGAATTTGCAGACTTCTTCAAAAACAAAGTCATTTCTATAAGGGAGGCTATTGGTAACACAAGTAATATGTTTGATAGTACACCCAAAAACAGCCCCCCAAAATTAAGGTCCTTTAGCACTATTACTCAATCTGAGCTTGGTAAAATTATAACTCAAACCGGCTCCTCAACATGTGTTTTAGATCCAATCCCTACTACATTCCTCAAAAAAGTATATGATGGCTTAGCTCCCTTTTTTCTCAAGGTAATAAATACCTCATTAGAAACAGGTATATTTCCAACTGCTTTTAAAACCGCTGTTGTGAAACCTTTACTTAAAAAGTCAAATCTTGACCATACCAATCTGAGCAACTACAGGCCTATATCAAATCTATCGTTTTTGAGCAAAGTACTTGAAAAAGTTGTTTGTAATCAGTTAAATACCTTCCTCAACGAAAACAGTATCCTTGAAAAATTCCAATCAGGTTTTAGATCAAATCACAGCACAGAAACGGCTCTAGTAAAAATAGTCAATGATCTCAGACTAGCTACCGACTCAAACAAAGTCTCAATCCTTATTCTTCTGGATTTGAGTGCGGCATTTGACACCATTGATCATAGCATCCTAATTCACCGCCTTGCGAAGTGGGTGGGTCTCTCTGATAATGCTCTAAACTGGTTTCAAACCTACATTACTGGCAGAGATTTTTATATCAGTCTAGGAGATCATGTATCTGAAAAACATGACTTGCCTTTTGGTGTGGCCCAGGGGAGCTGCCTTGGTCCCCTGCTATTTTCTCTATATATGCTTCCATTGGGAAACGTCATAAGTCAACATAATGTAAACTTCCACAGCTACGCAGATGATACCCAATTGTATCTTTCTGTTGAGCCAACTAACCCAGATGGCCTTTGCTCCCTCACTGCATGCCTAACCTCCATTAATCAGTGGATGAGCAAAAACTTTTTGAAACTAAATGATGACAAAACAGAGGTACTTCTGGTTGGACCAAAACTAAAGCGAGATATTATTCTTAGTAATCTGGGGAACTTGGCACACCAGGTCAAACCAAAAGTAACAAGCCTCGGTGTCATCTTAGATGCAGAGTTAAGTTTTAAGCCCCATATCAGTAAAGTTACTCAGACAGCCTATTTCCACTTGAGAAACATTGCCAAAGTGCGGCCCTTTTTAACTCAACAAGATGCAGAAAAACTAATTCACGCCTTTATCACTAGCAGGTTAGACTACTGCAATGCACTTTTCACTGGTCTTCCCAAAAAACATCTAAAGAAATTGGCACTCATACAGAACTCTGCGGCTAGACTTTTAACTAAGACTAAGAAGAGAGAACACATCACCCCTGTGTTGGCTGAACTGCACTGGCTCCCTATTTCCTATAGAATTGATTTTAAGGTTATGTTAATTACTTACAAAGCTCTGAATGGCATAGCACCTTCATATATCTCTGAGCTTTTAATATCTTATCAACCACAAAGGAAACTTAGATCATCCAATTCTAATCTTTTAATCGTACCCAAAGTGCTCCACAAACAAAGTGGAAAAGCTGCGTTTATCCATTATGCCCCCAAACTATGGAACACCCTGCCTCTGTACATCAAGCAGGCGAGTTCAGTAAATATTTTTAAAAAAGATCTGAAAACATACCTGTACAGGAAAGCTTTTAGTTAACTCATCTTATCCTGTAGACTACATTTTCAGATTATTCTACATCTGCTACTATTGGAGGGCGCAGCCAGCCAGAAGCAGATGGGCTCCCCCTATTAAGTCAGGTTCTGCTCAAGGTTTCTTCCTGGAATATGGGAGTTTTTCCTTGCCACAGTTGCCATATGGCGTGCTTGTGGGGGGTAAGAGGGTTAAGGCTGCCAGTCTTATGACGTCATTTTCTATATTTTTGATATGTTGCTGAGCATATCATAAACAGCAAAGAAAAGTGATTGATAATGACTGACTGACTACTATTGTGTTACATGCTTCAAATGTAAAGCACTTTGAGCTGCATTCTGTGTATGAAAGGTGCTATACAAATAAAGCTTTATTATTATTTTATTATAAACGAACTGATGAATGTTCTTATCTGACAACTAGACATGGCATCCATGGTTTATGGTAAATTTGGGAGACCAAAAGTGCAAAGTCATTCAATGAGCAAAGTGTCACATGCATGAACTAAAGCTATCGTGGCATATGGGAGCATTGAGCGGACCCACCGTTGTTTGGATCTTGCTCATAAAATTAGCTTTAGTTAGACTTTACAGCTTAGACTTCGCACATACCGTACTGTATGTTTTCAACTTTTGAAATTTAAAAGAGGGTCGCTCTTCACTTAAATGCACTGCACTTAATACATACACAACACAATATTGCCTTTCACTTTTGGTCACATGGTGGCACTGAACTTAACACAGGTGTGGACAGGGAGAAGACCTGACATGAAGAAGTGATGTTCTGCAACTTGGGTGCCACAGGAAGAGACCAGCATATGTCAGCTGTCCTTCAAGGTTGCATAAGGTCGCATGCACTGGAATAGCCTGTGTCAGTGACAAAAGGAAGTGAATTTGTGCATGTCTTGTAAGCGGCATATCCGTGCAAATATTTCCACTGTCAAAATGTCAGGCTCCATATGTTCAAATGGCTCCATTCCCCTATTGGCTGCGGTCACCAGTCTGAATGTTTACTGTCAGGAAGAGGCAAATCCTTCCATTTCTCTTGTTCCTCTTTGAAGCACCCTCATTAGACAGGAGATGGAAGTCTCTGGGGGGGACAGCGAAGAGGAGGCCCTAGGCTATATTAGGTTACCACCCAGAAGCGGTCTCAAAGGCAGGAGCCCCTGAGTCACATTTAGTTCAGCTTGATATCATATTCCTGTGCAGGAAACTGGCACAGAGGACCACACACAGACACATACACACAGACACATACACACATACACACACACACACACATTTGGACACATACACACACACATACACACACACACACACACACACACACATTGTGGATTACAAAAACTTGATCTAATCTGAGGTAATGCTGCTAAACAATTAAAATGCTTCAGCGTGAGCATCTCGTGTTCAGCTGAAAGCAGATACTATTATTTGCCTTCTTCTGTCTAAAAAAAAGTGAATTTGACACAGTAAACTTGAAAGTATATTCTTGATCTATACATCATCCCTTAACTGATGTAGATGATAGTCTTGCCCTCTTCTGTACTATGATGTCTACAAGCTAGGAGGAGAGCTGCATGTGATCTGGATTATTTAAGCAGCCATGGGCATTACAAACTGAACCGATCTGGGCACCTCAGTTGTGGAATCTGCCTCCCCTGTGTAGTCTGACCTGAGAAGACCCCTCTGACACTCAACCGCAGGAGAGGGACTGTCCAGCTCCCCTCCAGGTCATAACACAACAACTGTGCGGTAGTTACACCAAATCAAGGAGGTAATGCAGACAATCGCTGCACTGAAGCTAGAGTCAGGATATTAAGCGTATGCCTATGGCCTCAAGCACAGACCTAGTTTTCAACAAACACATTAATTCTCTAGCAACTTTGAACGTTGGTTACAGAAGCAGAGAGGGAGGGGAAAAAAACCTGAATGATATTAATTAAGGCTCCCAATATAACTCCTCTGGGTTCAGACCAAAACATCAGGCTCTTTAACAGGATAAGAAGTCAATGCTCTCCTTCTTCAGAGTCTGTTCTCTCTGTTTGCATATCCTGCCCTCCTGGAGCCAAACCCCTTGGCTGACGTCAGCGGACCTTTATTACATTTCCTCGGCATACCCCACACACATTCCGCACATTATTCCAAGGTACAATGAGAAATGTCGCACTTGGCTCACAATCACCACCAGTTGCCACCTAACAGAGAGAGAGAGAGAGAGAGAGAGAGAGAGAGAGAGAGAGAGAGAGAGAGAGAGAGAGAGAGACAAAGAACAGATAGACAGAGGCAGAGGAAGAGTCGTTTCAGAACAGTCCCGAAATCCTGACAGAACCCAGAGGTTAACGACAGTGAATGAACACAAAAGGTGCTGGGAAAAGCTGTGTTAAGAGAGAGGCAGACAGATGTGACTCCACTCCAAGAGCTACGGCACTCTGCCTTTGCCTCTCTAATCATCGCCTGATCGGAGTCACAACCCTGCAACGGGACACCCTTGGAGTTTAGATGAGGCAATGACTAAAACATGGTTGCCAGTGGATACACAATAACACAGGACAGTCGTTTGGTTTCCAGTCCGGCCCAGGAAGGTGGCCGAGGGGCGGACGGAGCGAGGCTTTGGCTATATCCGATGAGATCCAATGCTCGTCGAGGTGGAAAGAGCGGGCGGGAACCATGTAATAACAAGACCTTGTTCCCCCTGGGAAGAAACCAAAACAATAGCTCTGCTGAGCTGAGCATGCTCAAGAGAGAGGCCTCATTGCTTCTGAGCAGAACTTTTCCAGCCTTGACTTAAAAAAAAAAAAAATGTAAAGGAAAGGAAACTTGGAATGTGTGTTTGGGAATGTAATGCTTAATCCAGGGAAGATTCAAACTCTCTCGATCATTAATCGATGACAACATCTGGGAATGGATGCAATTAACCTCTGGAGACAGGACTAAAGTCTTAACCGACTTCAACAGGTCATGCTGAGATGAAACAGCAGAAGCAAAAGGGAGCGAATTCCCACTGAGTGGAATCGACGTGTCTGCCAAAACGCTAAAAGCAATTTAATGAATTTGCAGACATCACATACAATTAAATATTTAGGTCAAGCATCCAGCTGGATGTACAAAAAAATACCTTTCTCTAACTCTTATCTTATCTCTTATTCCTCAGGTTAAAAAAAAATGTTGTTTAAGTTCATAATAGCAACACCGGGGAAGAAGAGATGTTAGATCTGAGAGATGTTAGAAATATTGTCCAACGCACTTGGAGGAAACACATGTCAATATTTAACACAAGAGGCTTAGCTGTGTCAAAGTTCAAAGTTCTCAGTGGTTTCCTCCGATGGAGATGGTGCCATGGGCAAGGTAAGCCAGGGAGATCTCTCTAAGATATCCACCATCAATTCAGCGGAAATGTCAAGCCAGTAACCTGAGCGATTGCTGCTTCAGACGAGTCACCTGATTGTCATCCAATCCGCACAGCAAATGGGGAACGGAAGAGAACAGCTCTTATCAGGGTTTAACAGCCAATTTCCCACAACCACACAAGATTGCAAACAAGAACAAATGAAAACAGTTGTTCATGAACACACACAAAAATATAAACTATAGATTCCATTGCAGCAGAGTTAAAACGGGAGACTGATAATGTGTCTTTCGAAATGTGCTGAGCTGTCAGCTAGTTCTGCTTCTAGCCAGGCTGGTCGCTCCTGCTTTGGGTTGGGGGTTGGCAGGTTGTACATAAGAAAATGGCCATCATAAGGGTGTGGGGGAGATCAGCTTGCTGCTGATTTTATTTTTTGACATTTAAAGTCTGAAATTAAAGACTATCCAGTTCCCTATTGTTACCATTTGAACTTCAAATGTAGCCTACATCATTCAAAAAAAAAAAATAAATAAAAAAAAAAAATATGGTGGACGGATGTGATTAAGAGGTAAGGCTAATCAGCAGAGGTAATGCTTAGAATAACAATGGTGTCAACAACAAGGCTGATAAAAGGGTGATCATAAAATGTTGAAATTGTGCCGTCACTACAGGGCCTCGAAAGCATCAAAGAAAAACAAATGTAACACCTGGCTGGCTGCTACACACCTGGAATTGGAAGAACTTGAATTATTAATGAATATCCTGTGACCAGACAGTGAAAGGACCCAATACCCATGGCCACTTTGGGCATGGACTACTTCAAGGCCTGTGAATAATAAATCTTTTGGTTTCTCCTTTCATCAAAGGCTTGAATGCGGTCCAAACTACTTAATGCTGATATCAAGTCTCAGATAAGTTTACGTGAGGCAAAGCTGTTAGTATTATTCCGTGGGGTTATTTGAGAGTGACAAAATTGCAGAATACATAGGCTTCGGTGCGGAACTATAAGTCAACGGTTTTAATGATTTTAGGTAGGTGGGTTACTGAGCCAAACTAATTAACTTCACCATGAGTGGGATAAGCTGCAACCTTGAGATTCCTCAAGCCTCAAACATCCTGGCCTCTGACTTATCAACAACCACCCTCTCTGCTGGCTTGCTTGGCCTTCTTGCGCACTGACACGTCACACATGGTTGCTGCACAAAAAGACCTTTTATCAAAGTTTACACACTACAAAGCAGCATGTTATCTGGTGCGATCTCGGTGGACCAAGCTTTCTTGGAAAAGTCAGGGTTATTTGTAACACACTGTGGTAAAATGAAGGTCTTGAAGTAACACAGACTTTCTAAATATCATTCCTTGAAATGCTCCTGTTCCCTGGGGACATGCCCTTGCTGTCCAGGTGAAACCTGAGAATTCTAGAGACTTTTCATAAACCTCAACAGATTTAGTCAAAATTGGGTACTTCAGCTTCAAAACACAAGTCAAGCTTGATTTTCACCACAATCAATACTGTGTTCATAAATTGGAATGTAAAAAAAGTTTCCTTTTTTCAGTGATGAAAGAACACACTGATTATTCTGAGATTTCACCTTCTAATTCTGAGACAACATGCTGTAAGCTATGGTTGCTCTCTGCTTTTAAAAAGCTACACTACACACTACAGATTTTAGAAAAATGTAGGCCTCAAAATAAAACTGTCTGGCTGAGAGGCTACAGCATACGTCTTGCAGAGCACATGCTGCGAGTGCACGTACACGCTGTTCAGCGGGTGAGAAGTTTATGGGCCACAGCGGTAAGCCTACTGAGCGGCCATCACACAGGTTATACAGGTTCTCATTGTCAGTTCACTAGTCCAGCCTCCACTCAACACGCTACATGTTGCTCTCAATGCTTTTTCAAACTCAACTTGAAAAACCAACTTTTCCTTGTCATGGATTTTCATTATATTTATCCATTTCATTTAGCACCTTTCATAAATCAGCATCCATAAACTAATTTGAGTTTGACCAAGGAATCTAAGCTGAATGGACCTTTGAGGTAAACACACTTGTTTAGGGCAATATGTATATCTGTAAATATACTCTTTTGATCCTGTGACGGAAATTTGTTATCTGCATTTATTTTCCGTGAATTAGTGAAACACACAGCACACAGTGAACACACAGTGAGGTGAAGCACACACTAATCACTGCAACCAGTGCTTAACCACTTCCCCCACCCACATTTTTCCTACTGGTCGGGGACCGAACCGGCATACAAGCCCGATGCCCTAACCAGTAAGCCACGGCTGCCCCAATATGCTGTGTCTTAGCATACCTTCTGTCTAACATTCTGTCAACAGCATATACTCACCCTGCAACATTTTCACATTATCTTTACTTTGCAAGCATCTCTCAACCTGTGTAAGATCCCTTCTGACTTTCCCTGTTGACTTAGTGACACGACCAGTGTGATTCCACAATCTGCTGACATGCCTACGGAGAGCCAAACCTTTACCAGAAACTTCCGACAGGGCTATCTGCAGATGCAGTATCTGGCAATCTATCTATCCAATCCCGCTCACGCACAGATGACCTGATTGTCCTGCACTAGAGGTGCAGCCAGGCCAGGGTGGTATTGAGTAGCTTTCTCCCATGCTCTTTAGGTTGAACAGCAGCAGTAATCCCAGGCTAAGACCTCCCACGTAACTGGATCAACGTGAGCACAGCCCAAAACAATACGGCAGGCAGGAGAATGAACCGGCCCATGAAGAATTAGCTCAGATTGGACAGATTTCAATGGGAGGACAGTGTTTGGGAAACACTGCACACTGCTATACTGCACCCGCTACCATACAGGCCTGATGTGGGGCTTTGACCTCCAAACAAAACTACACTTTGCTATTGTGCCATGATGGTTTATTTAGCGGGGAGTAGGGTGGCTGGAGCAGGATCTTACACTACAGCAGTACTTTAAAACCTGACAAGAATGCAAGAATCTAACAAAAATACTAAGGATTAAAAACAATCCATGAAAAATAAAGGGTTGAACCTGTACAATTTAGAATGACCTATCTGATATGTCATAAAGCCTTGAGTATCTATTGATTTACAGTAGTGTTAGACATAACTTTGGTGCACACACATGTAGGCAGTTTAATGGCTAAGAAACATCTGACTCAGCAGGTATTTTACTTTTACGCGTATGATTACTCATTTTGTCTTCTACACCTCCATAAAACTATCAAAGATAAGTCAAATTTGTGTAGCTGTAGGATGCATAGAGTAACTTCTAAGTGTTTTTTTTTTTTAAAGAATCATTTCAGTCATATGATTAACATGTGCGATAAATCCAGAAAATATATTAGAGGTCACTTACAGAAAAGCACTGCAAGCTGTTGATATGGATTTTCAAACAGGCAGACCATTTAGTATGGACATATCACCCTGACAAACCAGAAAGCAACTTATAGCCTAGCACTGCCACATTCATTATGTGTGCCAATACACCAAGCATGTTATATTTTAGAACTGGGTTTTTATTATTATTTTAGCATTTTTATTTCTTCCCTGTATCATCACTAACATGCCTGCTAATTGCGCAGCAATGGCCACTACTTTAGTAGGCTGTCTGGAATTTGAGCTAGAAGTTTTTCTATGATACACAAACCAAAAGAAAACAATGAGACAACCATTTAGCACTTTGTAAAATGAGAATCCTTTTTGTAAATGAAATGTTATATAATGGTAAACTTAAGTCTAATAAGGTGCAGGCAGTTGTCTGTGTCACCTAACTGCTTTTTAAGTGTTCCAAACAACTCATGCAGAACAAAAGTTGTTGTGAGTGTGATTATATTCATCCCATTTTGTAAAGTATATTTAGGAATTAAACATAATATGATGCAATGTGGTCTACTAATTCAAATTAGACAACCATGTCTAATTTCTAATAACTCCGGATATGATTCAGCGTAGAAATAATACATGTTCCATCAACGCCCTTTTTTCACAAGTGCAGCTGCAAGTGATTCTGTGGACTTCACTTGGTCATGCTTATTTTGACCAAACCCAAATATTAATCTAATTTTAAAAACTGCAATATTAAATCAAAACATTTATGATCTAGTGTGTACCTGCTCCATGGTAACCGAGAGAAATAAAGCTAACCCACACATAACCAGATGCTTTTTTTTATCCAAAGTTTACAGTTATGGGCACATACATTTAACATGTATGTTTCCTCAGGAATCAAACTTATGATCTTAGGCTAGCATCAGCTGGGCTACAGAAACCTTTTGTGTTGACATTTGTGGTGCAGACCATGAAGAAATGTTAAATGACACACTGGAATGCCACCTGGATTTAATCACCCTTAATCAAGATGATCTACATAATTTGTAAATGCTGCTGGGCTGCGGAATGACATTGCATAACAAGCTTATACTGCTGAGCAACACTGAGTGAGAATCACCAAGGCCAACAAGTGACTGCATGAAAGTTGCTACCATTAACATAAGAAGTGACACTATGCAAGTGCAAGCCCTTAAATGGATCAGCATGGAAATATGTTATGTACATAATGTTGTAATCCTCCTGGCACAGCATAGTGCCACTGTACTTTAGGGCAAAAGTAACAAA
Organism: Alosa sapidissima; assembly: GCF_018492685.1. NCBI lineage: Eukaryota > Metazoa > Chordata > Actinopteri > Clupeiformes > Clupeidae > Alosa > Alosa sapidissima. The sequence continues at coordinate 13,925,036 of NC_055973.1, read as the reverse complement.
TAGATCATTATCTTTACCATGCACATAAAATAAATTCAAACGTGCTAAATAGGATAGACAGACACTGTGGTTCTATAAACCAAAATACATGTATTTCTATTTCAATAGCACGCTGCTACAAGTAATGGTGCTGACATTTTGCTCCAGACTGGGTGCCTGATGTCTAGTTCATCGTGACTTAATTGAATGTTCATATGCATCGGTATATCTACAAAGATGCCTTCGTTAAGACAGAGTTCGAGGAATTATAGCAGCATGAGCACACACATCCAAATATTTCGCACGAATGGATTATTAAATCGCATCAATGGATTTATAAAGGAAACGGGCAATCCACATGGTATACCAGTTCTTTATCTGCAGCAACTCTGGGCGGTTCCAAGATAACCAAGGAAGCACAGGTTTACTTTACCTATGCGCTTGAGGAGCCAAGCTAGCTAGCAACAATGTTATTAATACTTGACACGCATGGATCTGAACTTATTCTACTTAACTAGCATCATATAAACTAGATAAAGACAGAACGGCATAAACAAGAAACAGTTGATATCAACAGCCTGGACGTCAAATGCGTCAGGGAGCTAACGTTACGAGCATTTCACGTAGTGTGGGCGTGACATATGCTCCCTATTAACGTACTGTAACTACTGCAATATGCGCATTTCACTTATCGTTTTCTGTCACTACCTTGTTATCAAAACTTTCGCCCACACAATACCACTCTTCTCTGCTTTTTGATACGCGAATAAACGGTTAACTAACCACCGAGGCCTGGCCGTACCGCTGGTAAATTATAAGAGATTGCAGTACCACCCACTTCGACTATTTGCTTGCACACACAGCGGAGTTAACTAGCAAATGTGCTATGTGGCTGTCTTGACATCTCAAGTAACCCAGAATCACTCCATCGTACCAGCAGACCACTTTACCTTCATCTCGACTATGTTTGAATGCATGGAAAACGAGCCCGAGTTTTGTTCGTCAACTGTAGGCTACTTAATAACAGTGTTGTAATAGGCAAGTGTTTTACTGTTTTACAGTCACAGAACTAGTTAGGAAGCTAAGCTAAAAATCATTAGCCATCATTGTCGAGTTAAAAATCATTATTCTAATCTTTCTCTCTCAGAATGCAACGGGGGACAACCGTGACACCATAACAAGGAAACTGTCACAAATGGTCTCGCACGATAACAGTCTTTAGACAATTTCTCTTACGCACGTGCGAAGGGTATTACCAGCGTTCAAATGTATAGCCAAAAAGCATTGGGTTAGCAAGCTACTGTATACATACTCACCAATCACCTCCTGTAGCTCGTAATCATCCTTGTTGATGGACCAGGGTTGGGAGCTCAGGTCCTCTGACATGGCTTAAAATTAGCTGAGGCCGTGCTGTCGCGCAGACACTGTTGGACCCAAAGACTATGGCTTCTGTGGTTTTCTGGAAATAAAATGGAAATGTAATTCCAGGCCGTTCAGCAACGGTAGTTGCCTCAGTTGCGATCCAGTGCAGCCTCTACCATCATTCCCAAAGTTTGCCACTTGCGCCACAGCCCCCGCCTACCACATTCTTGCCGTGAGATGAGGTGGAGTCAGAATGTCTCCATTTTTTGTGTGGAGACAGATGGTGGTAGGTCACATTGCCCTTACTTTGAAAAGGGGTGTTTAAACTTGTGAAATGGGAATAGAAGGTTCACCAATAATGTAAAACTGAACTGGTCAAAAAGAAAACAGCAAAGTATACTCTGTTGTAGACTAGCTGAAATAATAACAGAACAAATATTTAAACTATGGGTTTGTTCTGTTCTGTGCTTTATGACTAAATGGTAACACTATCGAATCGTACTTCTACAAAAAAAACCCTCATACTTCCGAAAGACAAGTTGCCATAAACTAGCAGTTCCACATGCATGTCACAACCAACATGGCGGAGTCTGGAGTCCAATAAATGTAACTATCTTATTTTGATCCGTGTGCAGGATGTGTTATAATTGGTCTAGAAGAAATGCTTTTCTTCATATATGGCGGTGTTCGCTGTCAATCAAATTTAAAACGGGAACCAACCCGTGTGGCCCTTTCTAGCCTAGCCAGGGATGGTTTGCTCGGAACTTCCGCCTTTAAGGAGCGACACCAGACACGGCTCCTGATTGGTTGTTTCGCCTGCGCTGTCAAATGGCACATTCGCGTTTACGCAAATCACGTAGCCTAGGCCTAGGCATGTAGGGAGAAAACGTGTTTTTCTGACATATTATTTAATAAGAATACAGGGGAATTGGGAAATATTATTTTTACCCCATCATACGTTTAATTTCGAACCAATTATGTAAAACGTAGCTATGCAGTCGTAGGTTTGTCTTTCAGTACTTTTTGAACTTGTAGGCCTACGAGTCAACTTCAGGTAGGCTCTAAGCAGGGTCCTCAGGGACACAGGTTTTGTCTGCCATCTAGTGGTCTTTATTTACATTGAAAATAAAATAATTCGATGCATACTAGGAGAAATGCATCAGTCCTTTATAACCAATCAGTTCATACTTGACAAGGCTTTCTAAGAAACAAAACATTTGAGCTATGATAGCACATAAAAATAGACAAAACTTGATATTGTACATGGGTCATCCTAAGGGGAAACATACATTCATAACACCAATGGTTTACATTATAAATAATAAGCCAATTGATTATTGACAGTAATGATTGACAATGCATTCTGCTGCAAATTCCTGACAAATTTCTCACTAAAGTCTAATGGTGGCATCCCAAGCTATGGCAAGAAAACAATTATCTTGTCTTTTCATAGTCATAGTAATATTTAATAATAAACACACTGTTCAAACGCACTGTTCAATCCCTGCACTGTTCACTTTTGCTTAGGGCTGTCATGCTCTTGATGTGTTTAGAATTAAAATGTACTAGTGGTGTCTGGTAATACTATGGGAGGTCCTTAGGCCGACAAACTTGTGATGTCATCGTAATCAATCCGGCTGTGATATTGAAATCCATCAAAAATACTAAAAAAATGTCACAGGTCACAAATTTCATCTGATCTTCACCAAATTTGACACAGACCATCTACAGTAGAAGCCTAACAAATGTCATGCTTTTTGTAGCCATATCTAAAACCGTTCGCCCTTAACAGCCAATTGAAATCGACGGCAAAGCCGCCAAACAGGAAGTGAGCTCATATCTCAGCAACCCTTTCATGTATGAAAACCCCATTGGGAGGTCGCTCGAGAAGTTTGGTGACCTTTGAAATCTAGGGATCGCTGCACATAGCAAAAATGCATTTTGGCATGTAACTGTTGACGTGGAATTAAAACGTATTATCACCCGGAGAGAAGAAATACTCTTTTCTGATTGGCTGGTGGGGTGGCTATTAATTCTGAATAACAGGACACCATTCCATATCAATGCTTATGAATGGTAACTATAACAACCATAGGACTACGGTTGCAGGCTTCGCAACAATGGAATCAACTGTAAACAAGCTAACTGTCCATGCTATCGCTGGCCAATGAAGGTGTACAACAAGCTGAACTTGAGCTTCTTTTTAAACGAAACCGCGTGTTTCCTTTGCTTCACAGTGGCAACCAGGTGATAAGCGGGATAACGGCCTTCGAGGTGTGTCCAGTTATACAGAGTTTTTTGCCACTCGCCCTCGTCCATTAATTCCGTATAACAGGACACCTCAGCGGCCGTTATCCCCTTACATAGTAGTGTCTTTTAATGCTGTTCAGACTTAGCCTTAGATATGTCTTGATTTTTGAAGCCATATTCACAAGCGTTTGCCCAACACAGCCGATCGAAATCCACTGTAATGCCTGTGACTGTGATATAAAGTTACTTTATATCTCAGTCAATCATTGGTTGCTAGATATGAAAGTTACTCTGAGAGTTTACAGCCATATGTCTGATGTAACAGCATTGTTAGCCTATCTGCTTGGCCCCCTAATTGCTGCTTGCAGCTATATTTAAAAATTGTGTTTGTTTTACATACATTCTGTCAGTGTACAACAGATTATTAACAAAATACAAATCCTATGGCTCAGACCTTTCTGTTTGGTGTTGTTTTGGGGTGAACTTGCCAATTTCACTTCAGACTTATCAGCACTGCTGGCTCTATCTCCCCATTAGGGCACTGCAGAAGTAGTGTGTGCTGCAGAGCGAAGGTCCTTGTTTGCGTTTCGGCATATACAAATGGCAGGGCCATGGGTCACACAGGAAGTAGGTCAATGTGACTACGCAACACTCTTCTTCTCACAGAGACTACCTGCAAAACAGCCACACTTCCATCTCCATGATGAAAGAGAGACATCACAAGTAGTCTCTTCCTCTCACTCCATTCCCCCATACACACACACATACAGTCCATCGTAGTGATCATTTTGTCTGTCCACTTACCTCTACCATACATACTCAAGGTTACTGTGAATGTTGGCATTTTAATACGAGCTATACCATTATAAATGCATACGTAACTGGGTTAATGAGTTTTTCCATGTGTTTAATGTTAAATCCTACATAAATGGGCCAAGACCCACAGTCATTTTTAATGCATAAGTAATTGCATTCTGTCTTGCAAAAGATGCTGTGTTAGACGTCATATGATCATTATATTGTATAAACATATGAATCACGTTTTTGCCATGTTTAGAACTGTTTTGTAACTTTTATTTGGTTTCGTATTTTTGTTTAATCTTGAAACCCTAAATCTTAATATGAAATGCAAATCTTAATATGAAATCAATCGTTTGAATGCACGGACTGAACAAAAATACATTACATTTTGCTTTATGAAAATTGACCCATTGAAACACCTTCACAGAACCATCTCAGTTTTTTAAGCAATTTATTTAAAAAAATACATTCATGACATCCTTGACTTTCTATAGAAACAATCAAATGAGTGACAAACAACATACTTAAATAAGCCATAAATAATAGCCAATTTTCTGCCAATGCATACTCATTGAGATACAAATGTCCAAAGTAAAACCTTGCTTATGTAAAAGCACTCACGTAATGTAACAAATTCATCTTATCTCATATATATTTTGTTTGTGGTTCAACAGTAACACAGGTGAGAATGCAAAAAACAATGTTAAGCAAGGACCAAACCAAATATAAATCAAATCATTCAATTCAAAAACAGAATAGACAAAATATATCAAAATATGAAATTCTAAAAAATACCATCATATTTCTTCTTTTTGTTTTTTTAACTATACATTCACTAGTTCGCCCTTCGATATGATTGCTTCAGCTAGACTAGAGCGTATTGGAGAAGTGCGTGTTTGGCAAGCAGACCATTCGTGCAACTGTATAACAAAGAAACTCCAGAGTCTGCCAGGTAGGTGCCATCTACTGCTCGGAAACCTAACCAGAGACTTCCCCACCTGCTAGCAATGAAAGGGATTATTGTGGTGTACTCATGACCTTCGCACAACCCATCCCACACCATCAGGGCAGAGACAAGGCCTTAGCCAGCCGATTCCAAAACCAAGCCTGCGTGCAGGGCCGGTTGTAGTCACAGATCGTCAGGAACCGTAGAATGCTTGGAAATGGCTTTTTCATTGGCTTGTAGACCACTGGAATGAGTCGTTTGGTGCGAGCACCTGTGGCAAAGTTAAAGAACCATGGGAGAGATAGAGAGAAAGGGAGAGATGGTGAGATAATCTAGGCCATGTGTAGAATGGTAAGAGACAAGAACACTATTCAGGATGTAGAGAAAATGTGACAGGAAATAACCTGACCACACTATGTTGTAACAATCTAGAGACCAATCCATTGCCTGACACTTTTCAAAGGAGGATTAAAAAATGTATGAGATCTTATACCTGGAGAGAGGCTAAGAGCAAACTTTGTCTGGAAATCACAAGCCTCACTGTCCAGGTAGTCATCGGAAATAATGACCACCATCTTTCGGCACCTTTAGACATGATGAGAGATTATTTTCTTCAAGGTTTTGGAAAATGTTGTTTGCAAAAGGAAATGGGCGATTTTCGAGACCCATCCACAAATCACCCTTTAAAGCTGTAATTCTATCTCAAATGTTTATCAAAAACCCCAACAGCATTGACAGCAAACAGCATGATATAAAGATCAAGGCCAGACCCCAGCCTGTGTGACAATGCATAACTTGCCTCATCTCAATGAGTTCGCTGGTGATGGTCCACACACACGTTCCAGGCAGGACATCTCTGTCAAACACGCACAGCTTCAGCTTGTGGGACGTCTGTTCCAGCTCCTTGATCATCTCGTAGACAAAGTCAAAATCGCTCTGGCAGTAGCAGATGAAGGCATCAAACATCTCAGGAGAGTGACCTAAAACATCAAGGGAAAGAACCGCACACTATTGTTCCTGTTGGTCATACGTGCAAGGTGTAAAAATCATAGTTTCATATCCAACAAGCATACCTGCTGATGGAAAACACAATGTTAAACAATGTAAACACTACTCTTTAGGTCAAGGTGTCTGCTGAATGAATTAGTGTACATGTAAATGCTCTTTTATTTCTTGTCCACCTTTGCGTGAAATCAGGATGTGAGTAGTACTATGGGGCCTGCCTTTCCTGTTAGCAATGCTCACTAACCATATTTGGCACATTATCTACTCTAATCTGCTGTGTTATTGTGCAACCCTGACATGATCAGTGCAGCAGTTGCAAAATAGGCATACGCCATATGGTATCAGATAATGTTTTATAACTGAATCTCATCATGCTTGTAGCCTACTGAACACAGCACCAGAAACTGAATTTGAATCATGAGTACTAGAACAGTAGGCCTACAGCAAAGATACTCACCCCTAGGATCGTCAAGCATGGTGATGCTATAAGGCTCAGGGGTTCTGATAGAGCTATGCACCTCTGGGACCTGGACTGGAGGGTCCTTTTGCTTCTTCCGATACTTGATGCAGTCAGCCTCTATTAACACAGAAGGACACACAGAACTTTGGTGCACATCCTCACTCTGCAATTTTCACTCTTGCAGCCCTCTTATAGCTTTGGTATTTTTAACTCCGTTTGAATTAATTAGTAGCCTACCACTACCAACTTGAATTTTATTAGTCAAGGACTCACCTAAGGCTATGTATGCTTTAAATACGAACGTGTGCTCTATTATAGCATATTAGTTTATCACTTACCTATTAGTGGTTTGAGATCACAGATTATATCCATCCTTTCCGCAGCTTCGATTATCGACAGTAATTTTCCAACGCTTGTGTCTGGGCAGCGCGCTTGCCAATCTTCCAAAATCTTCAGAGTAGGATTTTGGCACGTTTCATAATTTTTAATTTCAAGGTACGAAAACTCCATCCTCTCTGCGATATTAGTCCAGTCCTCTGCCACAGTGCTGGACGGATTTAAGTAGAGTCCAAGCTTTTTCCTAACACTATGATTTAAAGCAACTAAGGGTATTTGGTAGAAGTCAACGCTGGTCTCACTACAAGATGCCATGTTGAGCCTGTTCGACGATAAGTAATTAAACCGAAAACTAGATAAAATCTCCAGTTACAAGAAAAAAAAAGCAGTTCTATAACTGTAAAATAGTTATATTGTCCATAATCAACAAGAAGTATATTCTAGAACCACAGTCAAAGAAGCTCAATGTACGAAAAGAAGAATGAGGAAATAGTCCCATACGTCACGATAGAGGTGTGACTTCAACTTGGAAACTACACCAGAATTGCAGTCCATTTTACCCCCCCACACACAGCTTACTAATAATGCCCAATGGCCCTGTTTTCACATACTTTTACTTATATTCAAGTGCTTAACCTCTTTTGAAAGCAGAGGCCTAGTAGATTATTTTGGTACCAATAGATTTACTGTGTGATGAACTGTCAGAGAGTGGCAAAGGGTAGAATGATAGTTTTGTTTTAGGCGGTTTTGTACATCTCTGGAAATGACCACATTCTGCCCTTCTGGGTCCTTTATTTTGTCTTGGAAACACAACTGAGGCCCACTACCAGGTCTTGTGAGTCTGTATCTCAAAGTAGATCAATAAAGGCTGAAATATGAGAACTTTAGACCCTTATTTGCCAAGATAAGCTCATGCGTTTTGTAAAATATACAATACAGTACCTGGAAAAAATACATGTCAACGGTATGTCTTAAGCAGCTCCACTTGTATGCATGTTCTATTTTGTACAAAACAAGCCACAGTGAAGTTATTTAATGAAAAAAGTTGTTTATTTGTGTGAATCTTCTGCCATTTCAAGTCATTCAAAACAGGTCAGTAGTTTCTCTTCCCCTTTCTTGTAAATGAATTTCCATTATAGCCTACAATATAACTATGACCTCCAACTTCCTTATGCTGTAAGTGTCAGAATCACACAGACCTGAACCTTCAATATTACAAAGGTTTCTTTAAAAACGTTTCAGGAGATGAGCATAACAGACTTGATATTAATCATCAATCAATCAATTACAAAACTTCATAAAACAATGTCATTAACCAAAACACTTTAGACATTAACAAAATATTGCACAGGTGAAGGAGTTCACTTTTCATTTTCACTTAATGCATCTCAGGCTTAAGGCTTTACCATTTCTGTAAACAGAAAATATATTTGAGCAAATATACCACATGCTCTATAGCCTGTTGGGCATAATAAGGGTATGATTTACTGTGGAAACTAACTAGCCCTGTCAAAAGCAGAGACAATCCCTGAAGTCAATCACAGTCCCTCATTGGAGGTCTTTAGACCCCTACTCTTAGAGAAGTAAAAGTCAATGCCTCTGTCCTTGTGTTGTTTGGGGGTATGCGAAAGACCCTTTCTTCCTCGTGCAGCAGGTCCAGATCCACCAGACTGACAAAAAAAGAGCAGATTGTACATTGGGAAAATCAATAAACTATATTCTTAAAACGCAAGCACATCTTTGACTCTTAACCTAACTGAGGTGATTCATAAGTATTTTTTCTACACTTAGTGTTGTTATTAAACAAGTGCAATGCATGAACTGTAAATATTTAAGGTGGGGTCAGCTGTTCAAATTTAAACTGATTACCATTTTTTTTTATAAGTATATACTCTTTTGATCCCCTGAAGGAAATTCGGTCTCTGCATTTATCCCAATCTGTGAATTAGTGAAACACACTCAGCACACAGTGAACACACAGTGAGGTGAAGCACACACTAATCCCAACGCAGTGAGCTGTCTGCTACAGCGGCACTCGGGGAGCAGTGAGGGGTGTCTTGCTCAAGGGCACGTCAGCCGTTCCTACTGGTCGGGGTTTGAACCGGTAACCCTCCGGTTACAAGTCCGAAGCTTGGCTGCACTCACTGTGCATTCCAGGTGTTTTTGTGAAGGACATTTTTTACATAGTTGGCTATGGGTTTTCGATCATTACACCCAGACTGGCTGAAATCATGTGAAAGGGAATAACAATGACATTGTTGATTGAACTGGTATGTTCACAAATACTCCACTCATTTCTCACTTTCCTTTCAGTAACAGGAAGAGTCTGAAAACTTTAGAATTTCCATACAGAACTAATTTTGCATTCATGTATGCTTTTATGGCAATGCTGGTCACTTACTTTTGAGAAAAATGCACAGACAGATCTGAGGGATATGGTTAAATACATGGTGGTGGTGACTCATGTATATTTCTCTTGATGAAGCAGTGAGGAATTTGATCTAAATCCAGTGAGCTACCCACAAAGAAGAAAATACCTGTACGCTTACCTCAAACTATCAACAGCATTGCTTGCACTGCTAAAGGTTTGCTGGAATTCCAACTGGCATTTTGACAAAATAGTTGACAAAGTCGTTCTATGATAACTTTTTTTTTTTACAGATCACAGGTCTACTGTACATGAAGTGTACAGAATCAGCACCTTCACACTGTTGCTTCAAATACTCAATTACATTTTCAAAAGAACTCACTGGTTTCTTGTTGACATGTCGACTCCATTCAGGTGCCATGACGACTGGGGATGGGTATGTCTCATTCAGAGACACTTTGGCATGTGACAAGGCACCACTGCTCAGAGCCCATGGTGTGTGAACGTCCCCTCCTTTAATGCCCTGCAGTTCAGGTACCCACTGCCTCACATAGTCTCCCTATACAGAAACAACTGATATCAGTGACCAACAACAGAACATAGTGGTAGGTTCCAGACACCTCGAGGAGTAGGCCTACAATATAGTGGGGGTATGTGTTCTAATACAAGTTATACCATTCAAAACCCTTGCAATATCATGAGAGAGTATGATCTATTTATGACCATACTTGCTATTGCACCCAAGCTATAATTGACAAATATTGTAGCTATGAAGTTGTCATGTCAATTCATATCTTGGTTAATTTTAGTATGTGTAATATAAAAACTAAAGACAACCGAGGAACGGCATTGCAGTAATACAAATGCAGTAGAATGTAGAATGAATGTTGAATTGAACTGAATTTGTGTTTGTGCAAGTTTTTGAATTTGTGCAAATCAAAAACTTCCGGCTGGCATCACTGCCTGCCTTCAGCTTTGCTTGGGTAGTGTGCTTACATTATTGTCGTAATCCAGTCCCTGTTTGATCATATTGAACTTCCTGTTCTCTCTAGGGTCATTGCCAATGCCAGCACTGTACAACCAGTTTCCATAGTTGCTGCACACATCATAGTCAACCTGTTGAAGCCAAACAGAAAAATCCATAAAACACACACATTATATGCATATTTATGACTCAATATCAATATAGCAATACAGTCAGCTTAATGATTCAGAATAAGGGAGTGATAAGCACCAGTAAGTACTCAAACCACTCTGCCCCCATCCTCCAATCCAGACCCAGGTCTTTGGTGAGGAAGCTGGCTACATTCTGTCGCCCTCTGTTGGACATGAAGCCAGTGAGGGCCAGCTCCCTCATATTGGCATCCACAAAAGGCACTCCTGTCCGTCCCTCTGGAAGGGCATGTGTCAAAGACTCATTAAGCATATGCTAATATATTAATTTAATTTATTCAATCAATCAATCAGTGAATCAATCAACCAATTCCATCTATTCTACCGGTAAGTTAAGTATTTTACATTACATTACTATTTTGCTATGCTGTACCTTTCCATGCATCCAAAAGTTTCATGTCTGTCTTCCATGGCACATGCTTGTCTTGTAGACCTTTACATGAAAAAACATTATTTTATTTATGCAGTCAATTATTTCACATATTGATGTTTATTGTAGTGACCAGAAATATTCTCTCACCATTCAAATGAAAAAGTCTGTTTCCATACTTCAAAGCCACAAACCTGAAGTAATCCCTCCAAAGGAGCTCAAATATTACCCTTGAAGAGATGAAGAGAAAGATAATGGAGCTATGAATATATAGTAGTTACATGACTACTAGACCAGACAGGTATATTACCAGCATGCTGAATAACAATACTACAATAGTTGAATGTGCTCGTACACACCAGTATGTGCTTTGGTTGGCCGTTCTCTCTTGTTCGTATTTCTTGATCTGTTCATAAATATATCGTGGAGATATGCAGCCCATGGCAAGCCTATGGAAGATCAGAGTCATCACTACTGCTTGTTGGCAGGTCATTTACAAAGCAGAGATTATTTTAAATAGTTATGATTTGATTAAATTATCATTTGATTATTATATAAACTGGTCATTGTCTCACCATGGTGCAAATTTTGTAGAATAATTGACCCCAATCAAACCATTTCGGGTTTCTTTGTAAGTTGCCACAGCATCCTGCAATCAAACAATCAGCATTTATTTTACACACACACACAAAATATCATCACATCATTGCCATACAACAGTATAGCTATAGGCAGGTTGATTAGTTAAAAACAAAAGCAAAAACAGGGATGATGCAACTCCTTTCTTTGTGATTAGGCTGACATGCATTATTATCCTCAATCCACAAGGGACGATAAGGCCATGTTTTTATCCAATTTCCATGGAGGCTATCCCCCAACATCCCTTAGTTTTAGGCACAGGAAGCAAACGTCACATTTAGTGTTCCTTACTGTGTCCCAGAAGTAGTGTTTTAGTCGGGCCAAAGCCTCGCTCTCTCCTCCGTGGCAAGGGAAGGCGGAGCGTGGATCAGTCACTGGCTCTATGGAGACATGGCACAAGAATTGGAGAGTAGATTTAAACTATTTTACAGAACAAGACCCATAAGAAATGACATTCATGTTATTCCCATTTGTCACCTGTTTACTGTAGTTCAGACATAGCATTCATTTAATGCAAAATGAATCATAATGGGAAACCATAACAAATAAACAAATCACCTGTGGGGTGTACTACGACTCTCGATTAGTGGGTTAGCGAGGTATGTTGCGCTCAAAGCCAGGCTATGTCAACCAAACCTGGTCGGGAGGTTACGTGCTAAGTTATAGCTCAAATCGTGTAATCTACCACACACTGACCAATCAACTGTCTTAAAAACGAAGTTCTCACGTGTAGGATTCTGTCATATATCTTACAGGTGGAGCTCCGCCTCTACTAACATTTTACAACTGATGACAATTGATTTATTTGATGTTAAAGGTTAGACTCAAAAAATGACCGCAGTGTAGATTAAGCTATCGCTCATGAATGCGGAAGTAATTGTTTTTAAATAGAGGCGGTCTTGCACAGATCTGAGCTGAAAGCCTAGTTTGACAAATATATCACATAACTGCAATCGTAGTATCACTTAACGTATACCCCTTTGTCAAGCCTCGATATGTCTACATAGCCTAGATATGTCTAACGTGCTTCGTAGTATACCCCACTGATGGGTGCTTGGTGACAACATAGGTAATTTCTTTTAGATTATGTTTTGTATACATTCTTCAAATATGTTATTCTTGGTTGAGGGGCATTATAGTCAGTGATTAATGAAGTAAAAAAAGAATCACACACCACACTACAACCACACAACCACTTTTAAAATAGGTCAAACAATTAGTAGCATGAATTATTAATAGTTTAATTTTAGAGGCAGACCTAGCTGCTCCAGGTCCTGGTACGTGGGGACTGGCCCTTCCTCCAAGCCCAGGGGCAAAGACCTCAGCTGGGCTGGGGTGGGGAGGACTGGCCTCACCCTGCTCTGGGACTCCACTGCCTTCCTGAACTGGGTGTACACATCAGGGAGTCTGGAAAAAGGTAAAGGAGGTTAATGGATGAGGTATTACATGTATTCACACAACACTAATAAGTAGGTCCTTTTCTTTTCTTTTCCAACTGTTTAGTCAGCAAGTAGACCAGCCTGATGTGATTCACATCTTTGGATGGGTGTTGATGAAAGGGACATAGCACAATATTACAAGCTCATTTAAATTCAAAACCACAAATGACAGTCCACGGCAAACATGAGCTGTTTTGCTACGGAGTAACTTATTTTAAAACATTACCATATTGTTTATCATAACAATGCTGATGCCAGTTGCATTTTGTGATCCAAAAGAGCGTGGAATACAGACTTTTTGTCTGTGCAGGAAGTTTTGTGAAGACACTTCTTCACTTATTGTTGTACTTAATTTTCCAAATGATCAAGGTGTGGCTAGTGCTATGTAAAAATTTTTATCCTCAAATGGTTCCATTCTCTTACCTACTGATGTGATTGAAGGGCAGGTCATGTCTGTGATAAAGTGTGGATCCCCAAAAGCTTTGAACTTTGACCTGGTTTTTCAAGCAAACATCCTTTATTTGCTTCTCAACCTCCTTCTCCTCTTGCGTCACCTGTAACACAGGAGAAGGAAGTATGAATTGGAGGCGGTGTGATTAGACCTCTTTCAGTTAAGTATGGTAACTTCATACGAACCTCTTCGTGGAAGGCAACTGCGGTGACCGAACCAAGCTGTTTGATAAGATCACCAACCACTTGGTCCGGTTTTCCACGACGCACCACAAGGTTGCTGTAATGATAGAGAAAGAATGCCTGATGTTGCCTGTCCAAAGATATTGGTCTGATATAAATAAAGAAGCTTGACTCTGCTGACTAGCAACCATTTTCAGCCTATGCTTGCTGATTAGAGGAAACAAGAGCTAACGGTGGGTGCAGGTCATTTTGGCCTGCTCTGGCCCCCTCTGTCTGTAGTCTAGATAAACATAATGTGTATCATAAACACTAGAGGTGGGAGAAGAAAAAGATTGACAAAATGTAGTATTGCAATATTTTTCGGGCCTAAACGTCCCGTATCTGCACAACCTTTGACGACACAAAAACTTGGGCTGCCATACAGTAACTACATTTCTAACCTCTGTTTTTAATACTAAAGCTCAATAGAAAATACCATCTACTGTCTCACCTTCCTCTCTTTTTGAGGGAGGCCCGCAGATCATTTACACTGTCAAGAAGGAAGCGCAAACGGAAAGGCCCTGTCTTTGGGAAATTGAAGCAGCTTGTTCCCAAATAGTGAAGAGGGTCAAAGCAGTAGAGTGGAACTATGTGCTCTGCATTCTTCTGGGCCCAATGGAACACCTGGAGAATAAACGTTTTAAATGTGGATTTCTTGGATTAATGTAGACACAATATTTACAATTCACTAGGTAAACAAAGTGTATACTGTATTTAATAACACTGAATGCATGTAAAATTTGCCTTCTGGTGACACTCGTTCAATCTATTTGCCCATAAATGTAGCTTCCGGAAATTCTTGGCTGCGAACATTAGGGTACCCGAAGTAACAAAGACAAGATTGAGCCACTAGCCTACTACAGTGTTACATTTGAACCACGTTACTGAAGTGACATGTAACGATTTGCAATGATACACTTACCAAAAAGATCATTTTTTTCAATGGGAAAAAACAGCACTGTTGCGGCTACTCCACACATGTATGATATGAAGTTACTTAACATACAGGTTTGGCGTAGTAGGCTAACCACAGGCTAGCCTATATATCTTTTGCTCGTCCTTTCTCTTTTTGAATATCCCCATTAAGTCTCCGACACAATGTAATTTACAGAAGAAACGAAAAGACATATCGACTACAAACGAACGTGCAAAAGAACTGCTGCTGGAAGTCTTCCTCCCTTTCATGTAACATCAGTAGGCTCATTTAAAGCATCCGCAGGGAATAGGTCTATCATACAAGCGACTTACCTCGTTATCATGAAGACGCAAATCATTTCGCAGTAGACAGATTATCGTGCGCGAACTGGACATTTTGACAATTTTTCCAATAGCCTAAAGTGTTCTTCCACGATTCACCTAAACGAAAACCTAACCTTACCATTCAACACATCTGCGTTCACGCCTGCGCACCAGTTACAGCAACACAGTTGCACGTGTTGTAACATGCGCACGCGGTCTGTTACCAAACATCAACATATGTAACGTAAACTAACAACCTCCAACCTCAAGACAGACATCTGCTTACCTAAAACTCATGACATATGAGTGACAACAAATGAGAATGTTGTCAACGTGTCTCAGTGTAAAACCCTAATTAGTTACAGCACAGAAGAATCAATTACTCAAGTTTAGGGTATAGCCTATAATCTAATACCAGAGATTGACACAATCACATGAACACAAAAATGTTTTTAACATTTAATTTATTAAATCAAATGTACAAAAGATATAGACTATTGGATGTTCCAGGCTTCATCATCAAGGCCCAGACTGAATTGTCAGAGCCCCTGTCAAAAGCACCGTTATCATGATCTAGGCTACTGACTTCTCTGAATTATTAAGAATTTCCATTTCCAGAAAGTTTGGGTACTAATATAATTTGAATATAATGAAATGTAATTTCATACAAAAGTGCAGAATAACATATTTACAATACAATCGTTCCATGTAAAGAACACATTTCTATATTTCTTTTTTGGAATACGTACAGATGTCAATTCATATCTCTTACCATTTGTGTTCTTACATTATGGTTTAAGGCACTTTTATTGTTTATGGTTTTCTGTGAATTAATGCATGGCAAATGTGGACATTATACTTGTCAACCTCTTCCATTGCTGTTAGCTCTTCACTTTTGTTATTGATCACTTGAGGACAGATGATCCAGACCAGACAAATTGTAATCAATTTAATAAAAGATGGGCTCAAAATAAAGTAATTTCAGTTTCATCCAATTTCTCCCTCATGATGAAAGGCACTCTAATGCAAAAGAAAACTGCCTTCATCTCAGGACAACAGTAGGCCTATGGTCCAGTTACACATCACTCACTGAGTCACTCAGGTTCCGTCAACTTGCATCTTAAAATTAGCATTTAAGGTGTATCACATTTGCCATCCATTTCCTCATAGATATAAGCCACTCTTTGGTCACTTGGGTGGAGGTGTGTGATGCATACTGTGATTTAAGAAAACATGGGCATGTGTGAGTATTTACAGCCAAGCCGTACATGTCTGTATAGCAGTATTGCTAAAACAATTTAAGAACATTTCCATGTATGTTTACTGTGTTTTTAAAAAAAATACAAAATGTTTGGTATTCTCCTCCAAACTTGGCCACATGGCTCTCTTAAAAAAAAAATACAAAGTTTTTATTTGTAAAACGTAAAAAATCTTTTTTTTTCTGTTGTCCTGGTTAACACCCTATGAATGCATGATACAAAAGTGCAAAAGGGAACAAATGACTTCAGTACAGTGATTGACTCCTAAAATAGGGGGCCGAGTGCTTTATATAATCATATCATGTCATGTTACCTTCTCAAAATTAATTTTGCATTACAAATTGTGTGCTTCATTATTCATCTATCTAAAGAATTTTTGCACATTCAGAAGACTAACAACTTTGACATACACCTTCACCACTTCGGTGGTTGCACATGTATTGGTCTGTCATCTTCAAATGGTTAGATTCTAACCATTATAATCAACCATATAAAAAAGACTCCATTGAGTATTTGTTACAGTACTGACACTTTCTTATTGACATGCATGTTGTCTCTTTTAACATGCAATCCAATGGGATGAAACTTGGATTTGATTTGTTTTGGGGGGGAGGTGGTGGAACTGACATCGAAATGATCTGCCTTCCTAACAGCTGAATGTGAGACATACAGCAATGGGGAAAATGCTTTTGTCACATCCTACAGTGGATGACTCAGGTGCCATATCACCGTCATGCAATTGATCCCCCTTAATCCCAAAGCACATCAGCTGAACACCCCGCGAGTGGTGTGCCACCACTGCATCTCTCTGGCTGGGAAGCTGCTGGAGGTAGGAGCAGCAAGTTTGGCGTCACATATGCTGTGGACCAGCCCGCACAGGCCTTGCCCATGCCACCCCCCCCTCACCCCCCCTGCCCTGCGCCCATGAAGTCTGACCCACCCACCCCCCATGGAGGTTTTGGGCTGGACGAAGGGGCCAGCCAGAGACAACGCCACAACAACCTGGACTACCTGGACTTTGACAGTAACATATTGAATTTGTCACAAGTAAAATGAGTGGCATCTAAGCAGGACCAGGGGAGGTTAATTGTGTTGTGTGCTTGGCCCTCCTCTGTAAAGCACGGTGTTGCAGGGCTGGAGAGGGACCCGAGAGCATCTTCCCTGGGATAGCGCAGGGTGGTTGGAGTGCGGTGACTGTGAGACATTGGGCAGGCGAGGAGCTGGGCCGAAGGGCATCGAGGACCCCATTTAGGGGCACCAGGGGGCCCTAGAGGCTGGGGCAGGGCAGAAGGGGGGTCGGGGGCAATGCAGGAAGGTGTCAGAAGCCCCCCTGCACAAAGGGGTGGCTTAGCAGGAGCTCGGCAGTGGGGCGCCACTTCTCTTCCACAAACACCTGCCGCAAGAAGTCCCGGCAGTTTTCAGACACGCTATCAGGAAGGTTGGGCTTGGTCGGCTGAGTGGCTATCTTAAAGATGGCCGCCATGGCCTCATATTCAGCCCAAGGGGGCTTCTGAGTAAGCATTTCCACCACTGTACAGGCGACACTCCTGAGGGAAAACAAATTATGAATAACGATAAATTAATAAACTCTTCTCAAGTTCTTGTTCTCAAAATAAATGTATATGACTTTGAATTAGTATTAATAAATCATTATAATGCTGAAATAACTAACAATAATATAGGATGTAGGGAAAATAGACAGAAGACAAGGAGAACTATTTGTCTTACCAGACATCAGCTTTTCTCCCATATCCTTCACCATTAATCACTTCTGGACTCATCCAGTAGGGGGTGCCAGTGACAGACTTAATGCCTGTGCCAGACATGCAGATGGTCTGGATCCGCTTACTGGCCCCAAAGTCGCCTAGCTTCACGTTTCCTGAGGAGTCTCTAAGTATATTAGCCCCTGTCAGCGAGCACACACACACACACACACACACACACACACACACACACAGAAAGAAAGAAACATGTGTTAACACCTCTGTGACAGGTCAGACAATACAGAGAAAGACTCACTAAAACCACCATGTCTGGCTTCTATGATCAGCAACTAAATAATTCCCCACTGTATTTTTGGCGTTCGTAAGTAAGCGGTAGAATGGGGGCAGTTATGTCTCTCTCTCTTCCCACGTCTCCTAACCCTGTGATTTTTCCGCCGGAACAGAGCTGGGGTGGCTTAGCTGCCTGGGAGCCTGGCTGCTTGTTTGAGCAGTGACTAATTCGCGCCAGCCACAAACCTTCCCCGCCCTGGAATCCCTGGGCCTAACTTCACAATGACAGAATTAAGAGAGAAATGTAGACGATAGACGTGGAGAAACAGAGAAGCCGAGAGGGAAGGAGGAAAGGAGAGGAAGTGAGAGAGAGAGAGAAAGAAAGAAAGAGACAGAGTATCTCCTCTCGCTTGTCCCAGCTTTCCAATGGAGATCCATTTATTTGTTATGAGAATGTGAGATTCCCTTGTTCTTGGACATAAATTGATTAACAGCCTTTGGAGTTTGCTTTGGCGTGGCATGGCAGCTGCCTTCCTGCCATATCGTCTATGCAGTGTTCTCTTGGCTTCATGCAATGGAATCAAGGAAGCGGAACATATGGATACAGTTCTTGTTTGCTCTCTCTGTGTGTCCAGTAGATATTGCATCGTAAAAAAAGAGTGGAAATTCTCAGAGCCGGTATGCTAGACGCTGAGTCTTACACGTTCTCTATCATCTCTGGGATTTTTTTTCCCCCCTTTGAGAAACATTCTGGCTTGGAATGAGAGGCTCCAGTGTTGTCTGACACTGGATGACGCCAAAGCTCCCCTTTTTCACCAGCTGTCTAGACAGCCTCAATAGTGAAGATAGGTATATTTCAGAGGCATATATTTAACATTTGGGGTTTTTTTCCCCGGGTGCAACAGTATTTTAGTGGGAACAACATGACCTAATACGTGTCTGAAAATAACCTAAAGTGAATCTTCTCCAGCACCAGTTGCTCAGAAGACCAACATGAAAGCCCAAGAAGAAAGTCAGCGAGTTGAACCCAGAGCAGAGTGGCTGTTTGAGTTACCTTTGATGTCTCTGTGCACAATCATGTTGCCGTGAAGGTAGGAGACACCCTGCAGTATCTGACGAGTATATCGGCGTGTCACCTTCTCTGTCAAAGCACCGTAAGCCTTCAGCTGGTCCTTTATAGAGCCCTGATGTTAAGAAAAGACACACATATGTACACACACAAAAGGAAAGAGAGAAAAGAGAAAAATAAACAAAAAAAGGTCAGGATAAATCGTTAGATCGAACGATAACACCCACAAAGCTATCAAGTTAAAAACAAAACTCAAGCCAAGTACAGGTATCTCAGTGTAAAAAAAGTCCTGAAGTTACAGAATCATGTAAATGCAAAGTCACATACACACATACCCAGGCACACACGTACATACACTCAAAAACTGATTTGCTGTATATTTCTCACTCTGAAGAGGAGGTTAAGTTTAACATAAATTGCGTGACTATCATGCTTACGAAACACATCACACTTCAGCCAGAAGTCTCCAGCTCTCGCTGGTGAGCGCAAGGCCACGCTCCCCCGCCTCCCCTTTCCTGTTTTCCACTCATCACTATGGAGACGAGGCCTCGAGAAGGCCCCACTGATCCCCAGTGTATCCATGACGCAATCCACGGCCAGCGACGCACTTGTAGCACTGGCCAGGGGGAGACCCCTCTGTCCTTTTTGGACTAAACTCCTTTCCCGGGCCCCAGCGTCTTCTGACCTCATCAGTCTGAAGCAATCTACGATCTCGACACAGTTTTATCAAACAGCGGTACTCCCCCACTACAACTGGCTCAACTCCATGGACACTAAAAGAAAATAAACAAATAAATAACTCGATGGGGGGTCACCCGTGTGGCCGCTTAACACGTCCCTCAGAGCCTCATCGAGGACGATGATCTAACAAGTAGCCCGGTGACGCGGTCCAGTAACAGGCCCAATAACTCCTCCAATCATCTGGAGAAACGGAAATATCTTACCAAGGAAAACAGAACCCCCCTCTCCCTAATAGAAACCACCTTTTGAAACCACATCATAGCAGGTACCTCTTCAGATGTCACCATAGACCACCACTGAGAAGTATTAGCGCTAGAAAGATCAAAGAAAGCATAGCTCAGTAGTTGCCCCTTAGTGCCCTGCATGGCTTTTCTCTAGAGCACATCACAGAGTTGGCTCGGACATTATGAAATATTACTCTTGGACTCCAGGGCCAATGCTTGGTGCTTGCATAAGGTTTTCCTGCAGTTTGGCTTATCGGAGGATCACAGGCTGAGGCTTGGCTTGACCAACGGAGGATTTGTGAAAAAGGAAAGACCTTCCAAAAAGCCACCCACCCCCCACACACTTCCAGAACAACGCTAAACATAAACAATAATCCTCCACCGAACTGACCCCTGCTCACACACACCAGCCTGTCTGACACATAGATACACAACCCCCCCCCCCCCCCCCCCCCCAAAAAAAAAAGCTGCCGCCCACCTCCACTGTTTCCCGACAATGACAACAGCCTACGACACTTCTCTAAACAGTCTCTGTGAAGAAAAAGCCAAGTGGTGGCTGGCTGTCTCAATATTACAAACAGGCCTTGGGAGAGAGACACAGTCTCATTAAAATTCATTGCAAGAGAAAACAACCTCATAAATTGGCCCAAAGTGCTGACAGAGACGACTGCGCGCACAACGTGTTTGCTGAGAGGCAGTGACATTTTGGCACAGAGGGCCGCAGCACCGAGCGTACTGATGCGATTTCGACACCACAGTCCGGTCAGAACTCATGCCAGTCATGTTGATCGTATCACGTTCTAATTGCATTTCAACAAGAAAACATTCTTATCACATGCAAGACCATTGTGTAGTAGACAGATGTAGGCAGTATATGTACAGCCCTGGAAAAAATTAAAAGACCACAGCACATTTTTCTGAAGTCATCATGTCATACGATTGCTGAGTAACATTCGATTGAGTTGACGGTCATGTTCAAATTTGCAGTGGTCTCCAAATTTTGAACATGACCATCAACTAATTCGAATGTCACTCAGCAATCCTAGGATGACATCAGAAATTAATGTGCTGTGGTCTCTTAATACACACACACACTTGATATACAGTAGATATGCATTACCCCTGGCATGAACTCTACAAAGATGGAGAGCTTTCTCTGGTCTGGGTCGCGCAGGCAACCATAGTACTGAACGATTCGCTCGTGCCGGAGGTTCTTCAGCAACTGGATCTCACACTCCAGGGCATTCACCTCCTGAGGAGAGGGAGAGAGAGGGGCAATGGGGTACATGAGAAAAAGCAGAGACAGGGCGCAGAGGTAAAATAAGGGACAGAATACTCTAGAACATTCAGAAAGAGGGACATGGGGAGTGAGAGTAAGAGAGAGAGAGAAAGAGAAATGAAAGAAAGAGAAAGCTTGTTTTCCATCAGTAAGATAAGCTTGTAAGAAAACAAACTTTTTGGTGGTAATTATGGGTATACTACCTTGTGAGAAGCACATATCACGCCTAGTAACACACACACAAACACACACACACACACACACACACACACACACACACACACACACACACACACACACACGCCCTAAGTGCCACTCAAGAGGCTCACCTTGCTGGTGTCCTGGCAGTCTGGGTCAAAGGGCACCTGCTTGACAGCGAGCTCGCGGCCCGTGTCGGCGTCGTAGCAGAGGTAGACCTCACCGAACGCCCCGCGGCCCAGAAGCTTCCCCTGCCGCCAGTTCACCGGTGCCCGCGGCGCTGTCACAGAAACAGAAACCATGGCAACGTCAACAACATTACCAGAGCCATAGGACTGACAAAAAAGATCAGATCACTGTGTGTGTGTGTGTTTGTGTGTGTGTGTGTGTGTGTGTATGTGCACGTGTTTGTGCATGCATCACATTTTTGTAGACCTATGGCCACTAGCCACTAACACAAATACACATAATGTTCAGAGATGCATGCACCTAAACACACACACACACACACACACACACACACACACACACACACACACACACACACACAAAACATACACACAGAGCAACTCAAACCCAGACACAAAGTCTCCACCAGAATCAAACCGCAATAAAATTTACTCACAATGAGATTTATAGCATCATGTTTCACATATCTGCCATACACACAAGCAGACACTCACAGACACACACACACACATTCACTCAAATTAATCACTCTGGACAAGGATGTTGTAGACACACTGAACACACACACACACACACACACACACACACACACACACACACACACACACACACACAGACCTCCAGTATATCTGGACTGCCTCAGCTTTCATATTTCTCCCTGGGAGCTAGACGGTTTTCAGGGCAGCATGTTTTCTGTCAGTGCGGTAGGTACACATAACTCTTGACAACCTTTATCTAGTGGAACGTGTTTACGATCCAACATATTTGCAAGGCGCACCAAAGACGAAAAAAACAAGTTAACGTCTCGGGAGCGAAGAAAAGCTATAAGATTGCATGGAAATAGTCAGACTTAGTTGTGAGTGAGTCAAGACACAAGCGAACTAGACACAAAGTCAGCACCAGTGTCAAACCGCAGCTCAATTTACATCCTGCAAATCCACTGGGAGAGACAGACATACGTTATGACACTACTGGGGTATCTGAGCTCCGAAAACCCCCTCTTAGCTATTAGGGTAGAAAAAAACGGGCTGTGTTTTGATTGGTTGAATCCATACTCCTTGAGACGTCGTTGGATGTTTGGCCGGTCATGTGTGTGTGGGCGATGTGGTCGGTAGACTAGGGTAGTCGAGGAGTCGAAACCGCAGGCAGACAATGTGGCTACATGGTTGTCTGTGTGTGTGTGTGTGTGTGTGAGTGCTTGTGTGTGTGAGTATGTGTGTGTGAGTGTATGTGAGATCGTAACTCAGAGACTGACGCCTCTTAGTGATGGCTCAGCCTGGAGTTGATTAGTGTGACTCTGCTAGAGTTTTACACCACGTAGCTGTGTGGTGCAGCAGCTTGAAGTTTTTGTTTTCCACATGACACTTAATTTCACTGACTTGATGAATTGGCCTCTGTCCTATTTGATTAGCTATTTTGACAACTGAAAGCAGCTTGATTATTTGTTTAATTTAGTTCAGATTAGCTGGAATGCAAACAAGCATCTGTGCATTGGGGGCATGACTGCCAAATAATGGGGTTTACAGGTAAATATATATAGACCCTTTCAACAATAAAAACAAAAACAAAAACAATGCTTGAACGTTCTATTTGGTTCCCAATCTACTTCCTCTGCATTAAGATAACATATGGAATGTTAAAACGGAAGCCTTGTGGGGCCAACTATGATGCTGATAATGGAACTCTCTTGAAAGGGTCTATACATGAACATGCATCAGTGACGTGATTGGTTAAAGAATGCTTGGTTGGTCAGTAGGCTATTTGTTCAGGGGTAGATGGTGGAACACTGTAACGTAGGTACAGGGCGGGTGAAAATAATCAATATAAAATCATAAAACATCTGGGTGATATACTGCTGTGAGGTTGTGAAATATAGATAGCATGGAGGCGTGCATGCAATGGAAAATAACAAGAGTGTGTGTAAGTGTGGGGGAGGGGAGATTTTTAAACACCTTTGTGTAAATGCAAAGTGAATGCATGCAAAAGTATATACATTCCAGCTCAAATATAGGTACCGTACTTCAGCAACATAAGTGTGTGTGTGAGTATGTGTGTGTAAGTGTATGTGAGATCGTAACTCAGAGACTGACGCCTCTTAGTGATGGCTCAGAGAGTTAGAGAGAGAGAGAGAGAGAGAGAGAGAGAGAGAGAGAGAGAAAGAAAGTGTGTGTGTGTGTGTGTGTGTGTGTGTGTGTGTGTGTGTGTACTCACACATGTGGCTGTTCCGTTGTGGTCCTGAGGAGAGTGCGTCATACTGCAGGGTGCTTTCCCCATTATAGCTGCGTGTGCGACTTGACGGAACTAGCTGGAGAAGGTTCTCCTGGGGAACCGGCATGAAACTCCGTGGGAACGTTCTCCGGCCTGAAATAAAACAAAGGTACAATTATTAGCTGACCAAGAGGTGCCTTGTCTCTCTAACATACACACACACACACACACACACACACAGACACACACATACACACACACACACACACACACAGATGTCAACACACCTGCAATTATTTTTACAAACCAATATAAATCAGCGCCTTGCATTCAAAGTCCATCAACACTCGGGCCTAAATGCACAACGACCACCCTACTGTATATATAATATAATATAACATAATTGCGCAAAGACTCCATCAGCACTAGTAAACACAGGAATATTAGTAACTGCACCTGTTTCAACAATATGGAAATAAAAACAAAGCTCATTTATCATGCATCAGTGCACACTGACAAAGACAAGCGTCAACACAACACTGGGTCTCAAACTCTCCACAACAGGGCACCCCTATACTGAATACTTAACATACATAAACAAACCAACACACGCATGAGCGCATATTAATACTGTATCCTCGGAAGCGGAAGAGACGCATGCAGCTGTACATGCAGCTGCACAAGTCTACATGGACACACGCAAATTCTACCTGCAGCCGAAATAAAGGATCTAGATATTGTGTGCCCTTGAATGATTCATACATACAAATAGATGAAATTACGTAGAGTTGACATGACGCTCACAGAGACTGTGCTCTTTCCCACTTTTCCTTTTATTATCCATTCCTCTGTCTGACTGCACACACACGCACACACACATACATACACACGCGCGCACACACACACACACACACACATGCGCACACACACACACACACACACACACACACACACACACACATGCGCACACACACACACACACACACACACACACACACACACACACACACACACACACACACACACACACACACACACACACACAGTTCCGCTCGATTTCCCCGCAGACAGGAAGCCGCTTGCAATGTTTTCATACAAGTCAGTGTAGCCTGCCCCACACAAGGGAAACGTAAATCACTGCCGGCCAAGGTTACAGAGCCCACGAGTAAGCAACAGAGCCCTGCAGCTTTCCCTGCAGCCGACACACAGCCGACCAAACCAACCAGCCGAACGAGCAGCCCACCAAGCAGCCCACCTGGCACACACTGGCCTCTCCCCTGACCACCCAGCACCCTCACAGCTGAAGCCACTGGGGACCGGAGAGAACTAGGCCTGCTAATGATGGCTGGGGAGCCTGTTTCAGTGGGCTTATGGGACCTCTCTCACACAAGGACAAATAACCAGCCAATCAATCAGTGAGTTAGTCCGTAAATGCTTGCATCTGTCTATGCTATTTAATTCATTATCATTGATTATCATTCATCATCATTTTTTTTTTTCATATATAAATATTCATACATTTTATCTATTGGTGTATGCCATGTTGTAATAGTACCACCACTCCTGC
>NC_055973.1:13869269-13894269 GCF_018492685.1 Alosa sapidissima | reverse complement strand
CAGATATACTGACATGTGTGTATGCAGACATGCAGATATGAAAACACACATACTGTTCATGTGAACATAAACATACTGAAACAAACACACACACACACACACACACACACACACACACACACACACACACACACACACACACACACACACACACACACACACACACACACACACACACACTCACATCACAAACAAGTAGAAACACAAGCATACACAATTCGCAGACACAAATATAAGCAGTTTTGAATTTGATCATGCAGACTTAACCCTCTTCTTACCTGTCCAGGGCTTGATCTAGTGACTGGTTGCTGGACAGCGAGTCATCAAATGGCTCGATGAGCTGAAAACGAGAAGCGATCAGGAGTAAGTCAACACCATCCTGTCATATGTTGTCACAATACCAAAATCATGACTTTGAGATGATACCATGCCTGAGTAACTCGATACCAACACTAAAATGATAACCGTGAAAAAACACCTTAAATATGAGTAATTGAGGTACTAGAATAAGCTTAGACAACAAAACATGGAACTTAAAACTTTTTTGGTTCCCACAGGTTGCTATCAGTTCAGCTACCTAGTGGTGTGTGTGTGTGTGTGTGTGTGTGTGTGTGTGTGTGTGTGTGTGTGTGTGTGTGTGTGTGTGTGTGTGTGTGTGTGTGTGTGTATGTGTGTGTGTGTGTGTGTGTGTGTGTGTGTGTGAGCGCTGCGGGGGTGTTCCTCACGCTCTGCTCGTGGATCTCGGGGATGAACTCGCCCTCGCTGTGGATGCTGGTGTAGGAGCCCTGGCGGGCGATCTGCTGCTGCTCCTCAGGAACGCTGCCGGGAGGGGGGGAGGTGCGGCCCGTGTGCAGAGATCCTGGTGGAGCACAGAAAGAGAGAGAGAGGGGGGGGGGGGGGGGCAGACAGAGAGAAATAGAAAGATGGAGAGGCACAGAGAGAGAAAGAGATAGAGACAGAGAGACAGTGAGAGTTAGTGTCTTAATATTCCTTGATACATTTAATACTCGCATCTCTAATAGAGTAGTGTTGTATTGTTGTTGCATTTATGTTGTGTGTGTATGATTTGTTGATCTTCCAGCCAGTGTGCTATACAGTTGCGGGTGCATATATTATCTCCGGCTCACAGCAATGAAGCACTGGAATTACAGAAAAAAGAGCAATAGAACAACAGATCAAGAGAAAGAAAGGAGAGCGAGGAGAGGTAGTGAAGAGAGAGAAAGATTGATCAAGAGAAGGCAAAGAGAGGGAGGAGAGTGAAAGCCTGGGAAAGCAGGGAGGCTAAGAGAGGTGATAAAACAGCACGCAAGATGAAAGACAAACGGTCCAAATGAGTTTGTGTTAGAGGGATGAAAGGCGTGGGGAGGACAGTGACAAAGTAAGAGACGAGCAGAGTGAGAGAGGGGGGGGGGGAGAGAGATGGAGAGAGAGAGAGAGGACTGAGAGAGGGAGGATAGCAGTGATGTGTGCACAACAACGAAATGAAGTAGAAAGGAACAGAGAGAAGAAAGGCTGGAGGAGATGGAGAGAGATGTGTAGACGCAGGAGCTAGAAGACAGGACAGTAAGGGCCTGCAGAGGACTGAGGAGACCAAACAAACGAATCAAACAAAACAAAGCGAGTATAAAAAAAAGAGGATCTGAGCAACATGTGCAGAGCACCGTAGACACAGAAGGATGGAGAGCAGAAGAGAACAGGAGGATAGAGAGCAGAAGAGAACAGGAGGATAGAGAGCAGAAGAGGAGGAGGATAGAGAGCAGAAGAGAACAGGAGGATAGAGAGCAGGAGGATAGAGAGCAGGAGGATAGAGAGCAGGAGGATAGAGAGCAGGAGGAGAGAGAGCAGGAGAGAGCAGGAGGATAGAGAGCAGGAGGATAGAGAGCAGGAGGAGAGAGAGCAGGAGAGAGCAGGAGGATAGAGAGCAGAAGAGAACAGGATGAGAGAGAGCAGGAGGATAGAGAGCAGGAGGATAGAGAGCAGAAGAGGAGGAGGATAGAGAGCAGGAGGAGAGAGAGCAGGAGAGGAGGAGGATAGAGAGCAGGAGGAGAGAGAGCAGGAGAGAGCAGGAGGATAGAGAGCAGGAGGATAGAGAGCAGAAGAGAGGAGGAGGATAGAGAGGAGGAGGATAGAGAGCAGGAGGATAGAGAGCAGAAGAGAGCAGAAGGATAGAGAGCAGAAGAGAGGAGGAGGATAGAGAGGAGGAGGATAGAGAGGAGGAGGATAGAGAGCAGGAGGATAGAGAGCAGAAGAGAGCAGGAGGATAGAGAGGAGAAGAGAGGAGGAGGATAGAGAGGAGAAGAGAGGAGGATAGAGAGCAGAAGAGAGGAGGAGGATAGAGAGCAGGAGGATAGAGAGCAGAAGAGGAGGAGGATAGAGAGCAGGAGGATAGAGAGCAGAAGAGAGCAGGAGGATAGAGAGCAGGAGGGTAGAGAGGAGGAGGATAGAGAGCAGGAGGATAGAGAGCAGAAGAGAGCAGGAGGATAGAGAGCAGAAGAGAGCAGGAGGATAGAGAGCAGGAGGATAGAGAGCAGGAGGATAGAGAGCAGAAGAGAGCAGGAGGATAGAGAGCAGAAGAGAGCAGGAGGATAGAGAGCAGGAGGATAGAGAGCAGAAGAGAGGAGGAGGATAGAGAGCAGAAGAGAGCAGGAGGATAGAGAGCAGGAGGATAGAGAGCAGGAGGATAGAGAGCAGAAGAGAGGAGGAGGATAGAGAGCAGAAGAGAGGAGGAGGATAGAGAGCAGAAGAGAGGAGGAGGATAGAGAGCAGGAGGGTAGAGAGCAGGAGGGTAGAGAGCAGAAGAGAGCATAGAGAGAAGCAGGAGGTCAAGGGAGAAGAGGAGTCACGGGAGTTGGGGTGGGGGTGGGGGTGGTGGGGTGCAACCCTTGGGGCGGGTTGAGGAGAACAAACTTAAGAGTAGAGAATAGAAGAGAAGAGAGGAGAAGAGAAGAGAAGAGAAGAGAAGAGAAGAGAAGGGATGAGAAGAGAAGAGAAGAGAAGAGAAAAGAGATACAGGGACACAGAGGCTATATCCTCAGCACAGAAACAGGAGGGGGATGTAGAGATGATGAGAGGGTTAAGGAGATGGGGGGACTTGGGCCAAGCGGTGGAGGAGAGGATGGGGGGGTGTGGATAGGGAGAGGGAACGACAGAGCACAGAGAAGTGGTGTGTGGAGATGAGAAGAGACGGCAGGGTGAACGAGGGGAGGAGTTGATGAGGGGAGATAAGAGTAACGGGGAGAGGGAGAGGGCAGTGAGAGGGAGGGGGCAGTGAGAGGGAGGGGGCAGTGAGAGGGAGGGGGCAGTGAGAGGGAGAGGGCAGTGAGAGGGAGAGGGCAGTGATAGGGAGGGGGCAGTGAGAGGGAGGGGGCAGTGATAGGGAGGGGGCAGTGAGAGGGTCATCAGAGATGAGAGGAAACAGAAGATCATCTCCGCTCTTCTTTTTTTTGGTGAAGGGAGGAAAAACGCTTGTCGTTTGGCGGCAGCGACGTAAGAGCAAATCCCATTTTAAAGCCATCGCTTGGACGGCTGCCTTTCACCTCGGTGGCTCGGACGTGTCCTTCCGCCCTAGGTCACGCTCTGCACTGAGAAATCACGGCCTTCAGTCCGCGCCATCATAAACAACTGGCCTCTACTGATGCCATCGTGCCGCACAGTACAACACAACACAGCACAGTAAACACTACACTAAAGAGCATGCATGGGGCATGGATACAGATTTCTCTCTGCTCTCAGGTGTGAAAAGAGAGAGAGAGAGAGAGAGAGAGAGAGAGAGAGAGGAAAAGAGAAGATGGTAAGAGAGAGTTGATGAAGGATGACAGTGAGAGAAAGAGAGAGAGATTGGAGAAAGAGTGTGGATGAGAGGGAGATGTTTAAGGGGGAAGGAGAGTGTGTGTGTGAGAGCGAGAGAGAGAGAGAGAGAGAGAGAGAGAGAGAGAGAGAGAGAGAGAGAGAGAGAGAGTAGAAAGTAACCTAGAGAGTGAGGGCCAGATGTACGCACATTTGCGAACGTAGCGTTATCAGCGTCATGGACACACCGCAGATTGCGAACGCTGTCAGACCCAAGTTTCCGTCGTATTTATCAATCGTTCAATCCTTAGTGTAAACTGCGCCTTTCTCTGCCTTTCTCCGCCCATAAAGGCAATTTACGAACGTCCACAACTGAATGGTAGCGCCTACATACAAGCGCAGTTGAATAAAGTTAACTGATGACAACATTAAAAAGAATCAAACGTTTAGCGATCATAAAATAATACCATACATGATAAGATGTAAACAAGCAGGGAGATAATGAAGATCAGTAGTTCTACTCAAACTACTTGTGCACGTAGGCTATGGAAGATTGGTCAAATCTAGCAAGTAGGAAAGTTTAAGTGAATGACGTGAAAGTGAAAGTAAGACATTGGAAAGGCCAACGAAAGTTGAGGTTGCTTTTGGTAGTACAAATACTTTCACCACAAAAACTGGTGTTCTAAATAGCGATTCTGTTGTCTTTGAAAGGTTCTCTTATTGACGCATTGAACTGCAATTTGAATTAACACCTGCTTTTACAAGGCGGAAGTATTTAGGCGCAGAATAGACGTGCGCTTTCAGGAGCAGTCTTTGTACATACTGCAGAATACATAATTAGGCGCTTTTTACTCTTCCCCTCTCATCTTTTTACGCTAAACTCCCACTTTCCCCTGGATCCTCCCATGAATGCATATGCATGACATGACAAACGCAATCTGCCACTTTCAGCTCCCGCGACAGGCAGTTTGCGCTTTTACATCATTGCGGCCTGTTTGTACATACCTCGCAATGATTTTACACGCACATTGCAAAACAAATACGCCTGAAAAGCGTTAGTACATCTGGCCCTGAGTGTGTGAGAGAATGAAAGAAAATGAAAGAAAAACAATGACAGAGAGAGAGGAAGAGATGGGGGGGGGGTGCAGTCAGATGCATGGACACAGCCCAGCCAGCCACTGAAGCATTCCACAGTCCCAGCACTCTGTCCATCTGAATATTTCTTATTTCTCCTTCTCTTCATGTCACACTCACCCCCTTTCTTTACCTCTGTCTCACGTCATCTTGTCACTTTTCCTTTCCACTCTCTGTCCATCCCTCTCTTCACTCCTTCACTCTGTCTGCCTCTTTTGCTTTGTGTGTGTGTGTGTGTGTGTGTGTGTGTGTGGTGTGTGTGTGGATTCTGCTCACTCGGTGTGGATAATACAATCAGGTCTGCATCGGCACCCCAGCATCTCTATCCAAGCATGCGCTGCAACACTCCACAACTGCACCAGCCCACCGGCTACCCAGACACACACACACACACACACACACACACACACACACACACACACACACACACACCACTGGTTGGCTGAAGGCCACAAATAAAGAGAAAAGCTGTGAAGAGATAGAGTAATGCTGAGAAAAAGAAAGCAGAAAGAAAAGGAAGTGTGTGTGTGTATGTGAGAGAAAAACAGAGACAGAGGGAAAGAGAGAAACCCACCAGAGAACACCCACCCACCCCACACACACACACACACACACACACACACTTTTTCCTGACAAAACCCTCTGGGCAGCACTGAGGCTTTATCTGAGTGGCCCATAATTACCATAAATTAGCCTCTGCCTCAGGACACACCGACGCTCCCTCCACTGCAGTTAATGGCAGAGTAGCACACTAAAGGTTAGCAGTTAGCAGGAACCACTGCAATCTGCAGAGCTGTAAGTGAACGTAGCCTCGAGGAGAAGGGCTAATGCAGGGTTCACCTGCGGACACTGTGTGTGTGTGTGTGTGTGTGTGTGTGTGTGTGTGTGTGTATGCTCAGTACAAAAAAAGCTTGCGGCGAATCCACACAGCAGACACAGGAGACCAGGAGAATGACCTTTCAAAGACTGACCAAAACCGACAGCAAAGGGGTGCTGTCACTGCAAGCGTGTGTATGAGTCTGTCTGTGTGTGTGTGAAAGAGAGAGGAGAGAGATAAGAATTGAGAGGGGAAGAATGACTGTATGTTTGTGAGTATTTCTGTATTTCAGGGTGTGTGCATATGTGTGTGTGTGTGTGTGTGTGTGTGTGTGTGTGTCTCTGTCTGTGTCTCTGTCTGTGTCAGCAGTTTGTGTGTATGTATGTGTGGGTGAGTGCATGCCTGAAGTATGTGTGTGTTGTATTGTGTGTGTGTGTGTGTGTGCGGGCGTGTGCCCCTGTGCCTCAGAAACTCATACTGAAACTGAACAAAAAAAAGCGCTGCTCTTGAGAAGCCATCCTTCAAACGGCGCGAGGGCTTCAGACTCCCACACAGAGCGGATCGCCAGGAACAACGCAGAATCTTGTGACAGCTCCTCTCATCTCTGAGGCACCCTCAAGGAGAAGTGGCACATCTTTTGTGCCGTTTCATCTCCAAAAAGTGCTGATGGAGGCAGTGCATGGATGACAGGTGGTTTGGGGTAGTAGTGCAGTCTAGTGTGTGTGTGTGTGTGTGTGTGTGTGTGTGTGTGTGTGTGTGTGTGTGTGTGTGTGTGAGTGTGTGTGTGTGTGTGTGTGTTGTGGGGAGGTCGTGGAGTCTCGAATTCGTCAAGTTTATGGGACTGGAGGAAGGGCAATTCTCTGTGTAAAGATTCATTAAGCATTGGCGGCATCACTTGTCCTTAGTGTGTCCCGTGGCAGACATATCTGTCAGTTGTGACAATGGCATCGCCATCACTGAGTATTTGCATTCATTTGCATGTAGTGAGATGAAATAGATCTTCTTCAGCACCTCCTATCCCAACGCCATCAGCTAGAGTTGCATCATCAAAGAGCCTGCCCTTGTAAAACACCGCTTGCAACCTATCCCCCCTTCCACTGCCATGCACGCACACACACAAACACACACACACACACACACACACACCAAACACGTAAACCAGGCAACAATCCTGACGTCAATGTCGCTGACACTGATGTCACTTGATGACGCTGATGTCACTTGATAGACAGAGTGAATGGAGGAAGTGATAAGTTGGCTAATGACTATTTGATATGTTTTTGTTAAGTTTGTAGGTGTGTGTGTGTGTGTGTGTGTGTGTGTGTGTGTGTGTGTGAGCGAGAAAGAGAGCGAGACACACCTGTGGAATGTTTGCGCACTCGCTCCGAGCCTTTGAGGAGAGAGCCCTTGATATCCCCAAGTGACCTGGATGATCTCATCTCGCTCTGTTTGTCCCTGCTGTTCACCTGTAGAAACTGTAGATATAGAAGGGGGACATTGCTTTCATTGTAACAGATCATAAAACTTCCAGGAGTACTGTACAGATGATAGAAAAATACCACAGTGAAAAAAAGTATTTCACACCAAACTGACAAGAAACAACTGCTGTGAAAACAATCACAGCTTGAAGAAGCACCACAAAGATATCCCTGCATGACTCTCCCTGACTGAAATTCAAAACCGCTGGTGTCCTGTGGTTGCCTTTGCTCTGGTTATCATACCACTGAATTATGAAGGAGCTCAGGGGCTGGGGGGTGGGGTAGGGGGTGGGGTAGGGGGTGGGTGGTGGGGTAGGGGGTGGGCTGTTGAGTGTTACTGTTATCCTCAGTGGTGCGTGTGAAATGGGGAGGGGGGGGGGGAGTAGGATAGAGGGGGGGACCTACATGGTTATTCTTGGGGGTTTTCAAAGATATCCTAAGGGGGCCGTTCATGCCGGCACACACTGGCACTTTCTCCAGGTCCTCCTGGTTCTTCAGCGGTAACATAACCTGAGGGAAATGAAAACACACACACACACAAAGACACAGAAGACATGATATAAAAGAGCCAGTTCTAAAAAAGGTTTGATCTTACTGTAATATCATACATTGTATATAATCAATAATAATCATTACCTCTTTGTCAGTGTAATACATGTCCATCTGTTGGCCAAAAGCTTCGGTTACTTTCTGGAGCAGCTCCTTAAACTTGAGGGGCTGTTGGAACATGATGATCCTGAAAGACAATGGCATACACAGATAGTGGGTCAAAGGTCAAAAATTAAGAATGAAAAAACTTTGCAGTACTTCCAGTGACTTACATACATGTACCACATTCTCATCACGAAACAACTTGTCAAATAATTTCACGTGCCCAGGTTAATGTCATTACATTTCACAAGGCAATGATTCTGGGCTGAACCTTACCATGGCAATATAAACTCTACACAAACAACAGAATAAAGACAAGGGCCAAACCATGGTCAAAGTACACAACGCTCCAGACACAACCAGCACACATGCCCGCAAGAAACAGATATTTGCCTTATGGGTCATCAGAATTATATGTCTTACAGATGCTCCAAAAGGCCAAGTGGCAACATGTTGTGGCAACGTGGTGAAAACTTAAGTCCAGTTCAGCAAGGGAACACCCCTGGCCTCTGTTGTGGCCATGCCCCGGCGAGGACATGCCCAATGGCAGGCGCCCAAAGCACACCAGCGGTCAACATCTCTCTCTCTCTCTCCCTGTGTGTGTGTCATAACCTGTGCCCCTGGCGTGGTGGGTGGATCTGAGCGGCCCAAGACATGGGACTAACATGGGAGCGGTAGGTGGGCAGCAGGTGACAGACATGCCGAAAGCGTGATTAATCAGCCGGAAGCCAGTTTATGCCTATGCCTCTGATGTGTGTGTGTGTGTGTGTGTGTGTATGTGTGTGTAAGAACTGTCCATGATTAAAGGGCTTGCGAGATGAAAGTGTGTAGTTTCTCTATGTGTTTGATTAAAGCATAAGCACGTATTAAATAACATCACTATCAGCTTCTTTATCAGCAAGGATGTGTGTGTGTGTGTGTGTGTGTGTGTGTGTGTGTGTGGGTGTGTGTGTGTGTTTATGTTTCTGTATCTATGTGTTTGTACTTGCGTGCTTGGGTATGTGTGTATGTGTGTGTGTGTTTATGTTTGTGCGTCTATGTGTTTGTACTAGCATGCTTGTGTGTGTGTGTGTGTGTGTGTGTACATATATAAATGCGTGTCTGTGTGCATGTCAATGTGTGAGAATATACAGTGTATGCATGTGTGTTTATGCATGTGCATATGTGAAGAGGAAATGTCAGAGTGTGCATGTAGAAGAATGCAGCTGTGAGTGTGTGCATGTATGTGGGAGTGTGTGTGTGTGAGTGTGTGCATGTATGTGGGAGTGTGTGTGTGAGTGTGTGCATGTATGTGGGAGTGTGTGTGTGAGTGTGTGCATGTATGTGGGAGAGTGTGTGTGTGAGTGTGAGTGTGTGCATGTATGTGGGAGTGTGTGTGTGAGTGTGTGCATGTGGGAGTGGGTGCTGGAGATATAGAGAATGTCAGTGTGTAAGTGTTTTTGTGTGTAAGTGAGTGGGTGCTTGAGACACAGAGAATGTTTGTGTGTATTTTGTGTCTCTGTGTGTGAGAGTGTGTGCATGTGTATGTGTGTGTGTGTGTGTGTGTGTGTGTGTGTGTGTGTGTGTGTGTGTGTGCGTTTTGAGAGATAGAGAGAATGTCGGTGTGTATCTTGCGTGTGTGTATGTGTGTATGTGTTTGTGTGTGTGTGTGTGTGTGTGTGTGTGTTTGAGAGTTCCCTGCTGTTCCAGCACCAGTTTTGGCCCCACATCTGAGTGTGCACAATGCGAGAGAGCGGCTTCCTGAGAGGAAAGCCAAAAAAAACGAGAGAAAAAAAAAGAAAAAGAAAATGTGGAGCGGCGGCCGTGGCAACAGCAGCAGCGGCAGCAGGAAGTTCGCTTTCCGTTTCCTACTCCTTCCCCGTCCCAACGTGACACCCCTCTCCACTCGCCCTGTCTTGTCTTTCTGTCTCTTTCCCTCTTGTCTCCCTCTCTCGCTTCCCCCCTCTTTCTTTTTCTTCTTCTCCTCTCCTACTCTCTATCCTCCTTTCCAATTAATCTCCATCTCTCCTCTCCTTCACTTTCTCTCTGCTTCTGCCCATTTCTTTTTCTTTCCCTCTTCTTGTATCCTGTCCTTCCCCTACCCCCCCCCCCCCTTTCCCCCTCTCTCTTTCTCTCTCCCACTCTTTCCCTCTCTCTCCCTGGCTTTTTAGGCACACATTCCTGCAATTTTCTCCCAAAAGCACCACTGGTGACAACCACAGCTTGTTTACTAACGATTACGGTCATTGCATTAATTGCTCGTCATTGGCTCCTGTCTGGGGACCTGGGTTCTTAGACCCCCCCCCCCAACATACACACATTTCTGTTTATGACAGGCGATGGGGCAGATCGCCACGGAAATGCCTGTCGCCATAGTGAAGGGGAATGGTGGATGCTGGACGAGGAGGCGGACGGGGAC
The DNA here is from genome assembly GCF_018492685.1 of Alosa sapidissima. Taxonomy (NCBI): domain Eukaryota; kingdom Metazoa; phylum Chordata; class Actinopteri; order Clupeiformes; family Clupeidae; genus Alosa; species Alosa sapidissima. Next base: position 13,884,005 of record NC_055973.1, on the reverse strand, counting down.
GTGGAGTGATGTGACGCGACGGTCCTTCCGTGATGCGCACAGATAACAGGCTCATTTTGACCCTCTCTGTCTCTCCCTCGCTGTCTGAGGATGCACAAACACAAGGCGAGTGCGAACACACACACACACACACACACACACTCATCATCTTGCTATCTTCCAAAAATCCCACATTGATTTTTTGTAGATGACAAACAAACACACAGTGTGCACACTGCCTTTTAGTGCTTGGCAGAGAACACAAATTTGACCCCCCCCCCCCCGTCCCACACACACCCACCCACACACACACACATCCCTTTTCCTGTTCCAAGAACTCAAGTCCTGCCAACAGTGAGTGGTTTAGAGAGTGTCCAATTAGGGCACTTACTGCCCCTCGCTGCCCCTTCCTCCAACTCTTCCTCACCGCATGTGCCTCCACACTACTCTCAGAGTGGACTGACCATATGAAACACACACACACACACACACACTCACACACACACACACACACACACACACACACACACTCACACTCACACTCACACTCACACTCACACTCACACTCACACACACACACACTCACAGACACACACACACACACACACACACTCATCACACTCATCCTCACAGCCATCATATTCCATCACACAGCAATTAAATCTACACTTCCACTCATTCTTTATGCGCCCTCTTTTGCAGACTTCTTCTGATTACCATGATGGGGGCACTTTAACATTATTAAAGGCAAGGCATCATCAATTTTACTCTCCCATCTCCAATTAATGTACTATAAATATCTTTCAGACTCATCTATCAGTGACTTAATGGTATTGAATGCATGTAGCCATATCATCTAGATGCATAAAAAGGTGATTTAAGTTTTCTGGTTTTACCCTTGGGAGCTGTGTATTTATGTACGGACTCCCTTCATGCATATTAATGCTTGTGCTTGGACAAGTATTGTTTATGCCTTACCATCTGGCTATGACAGGGAAGCTGGGACAGGGAACGATCAAAGTGTATGTGAGCATGTGTGTGTGTGGTGTGTGTGTGTGTGTGTGTGTGTGTGTGTGTGTGTGTGTGTGTGTAGGAGTCAGACCGGTGAAAAAAGAAAACTATGTGGTGGCTTTGAACCCACTGACCAACCCATTATCAATATGCAAATCATCATCTTCCCCATCATCCAGTCCACTCACTATCTGTCACAGCAGCCATGGCGCAAGAGAAGACTTCACAGGAGATTTATAACAGCGGCAACATACGACAAGGTAGAACAGACAGCCCCCTCCCCTCCACACACACACACACACACACACACACACACACACACACACACACACACACACACACACCACACACACACACACACACACACACACACAATAAAACATCCTGCCTCTTCCTCAGTGCCCAATTGAAGGTATGAAGTAGAGATGCACCAATTGCAGTTTTTTATGCCGATTTTTCATAGAGTTTGACCTGCCGATTCCGATTTCATTTCTTCTAAACATTTTACAGCACACACAAATAGTTATTTCTATCTTTTCTTTCATAGAACATGTTAATATAGAAATGTAGTCAACTTATCAATAATGAAATGGCTGTTAAAAAAATGGAACCGGTGAGCAGACAGATTCTTCTTCAAGTCTAACTTCAGCTGCAGTTTCAAACTACAATGCTTCCCAGTGTGTGACTTTCATTTCACACACTACTAATATAAATGCACTGTTATGGAACACCCATTTTTCTTCTTCTCACATCCAATATCCAACTAAAAATACAAAAACAATTTTACATTTTACATTTGAACATGCTACCATGGAACATATTCATATGCATTGATGCATTTATGGGAGGACGAGGGAAAAGTGGAAGTAGGCTATCACGCAAACACAGGTGAGGAGAAGTGCTAATAGCGATTAGGTGCTCCACATGAAAACAGCGCATGTCTGTTTTGCGGTGAAAAACTTAAATCCATATTCTGGTTAAATGCATCAATTAGGCTATAGAAACTTTCAGAGACAGCTGATTCAGTATTCAGAGCATCTGTTTTCTTCATTGTAGGCTACTATGTCAAAAGCAACTTTAACTTTTGTTTGCCTTTCTAATAGGCTATCGTTTGTTTACTTTCATGACATCCACTTCTCAATCTGCTAGACTAGGGTATTAAGTCATAGCCCTAGTCTATGTGCAGTAAATAGTTATAGTATTTTTTAGTAGAACTACTAGGGCTACTGTATGTCGCTGCTTGTTGACATCTTATTATCATGTAGCCTATGATCGCTAAACTTTGATTCTTTTTAATGTCGCAATCGGTTATCTCCGCTCAGCTGCGCTTGTGGTTCAGCTGTGGGCACGGACGGGCGGTGATGAGCGATGTTTACGTAGCCTAATGAAGTGACAGCTTAGTAAATTCCACGCAATATGGCAAAGCACAGCGTTTGCTGCATAGAAAAACTCAGTAGCCTATTAGCGCTTTCTTTGTAGGGCTACATCCAGCCCTGAGTGTTGGCCGGGTGGCTAGCTTCTTCAAACTTTGCAAACTCAGCTGTGTGTTGTTACATTTGCTACGCGCGAGTGCATTTGACCGGCATAAAATCGGCATGTCTCAGACTGACCGGCCGGTCACCAGTTATGGCCGATCACGTGAAAATCGGCCAATTCCGGTCACCAGCCGATCAATCGGTGCATCTCTAGTATGAAGCTGAATGGAGAGGAATGGAGGGTTGAAGGTGTGTGTGAGTGTGAGCATGTATAAGTGTGTGTGTGTGTGTGTGTGTGTGTGTGTATGAAAGAGAAAGTGTGTGTGAGAGAGAGAGCATGTGTAAGTGTGTGTGTGTGTGTGTGTGTGTGTGTGTGTGTGTGGGTTTTCTGTATGAGTATGGAGGTGTGTGTAGTGTGTGGAGAGTGTGAAAGAGAAAGACAGAAAGAGAGAGTGCATTTGAACAGGGGTGTGTGTGTGTGTGTGTGTGTGTGTGTGGGAGGGGGGGGGGCTGTACTGTCTGTCAGTGCTGATATAAAGTGGGCAGACAGCTACTGCTGATGATGAGGCTTCCCTTTCCCCCTTACAGGCCTGGGGCTTTTCTCACTCCATCTCTCTCTCTTTCTCTCTCTCTCTCTCTCTCTCTCTCTCTCTCTCTCTCTCTCTCTCTCTCTGTTCATCTTTCCCTGTCTGTTCTCTTTCTTTTCTTTCATTAGTCTCGCTCACACCTTCTCCTTCTCCCTCTCTCCCTCCCTCTCTCATCCCATCTCATCTTGCCTTCCACTCTCATGCCGTGTCTCTCTCCTCCTTCCGCTATCTCTCTTCTTCCCCCTTTCTCTCCACCCCTCTCTCACTTTCTCTCACTCGCTCTCGTGATTCCTCCAGGGCCACTCAGACCAAAGTGTGACTTATCCCAGCATGTCCTCTTTGTGGCGTGAACACACTCCAAGTGGAAGGCTTCTGAATTGTCACTACACAGACACAGACACAGACACACACACACACACACACACACACACACACACACACACACACACACACACACACACAACCTAGCACTTGCTAGCTATGCCTGTTCTCTTGGGATACTATGACATTGAATTCTCCCTGCAGCTGTTTATACAAAAAAATTCAAGGTAAAAATAACCTCTCCAACTAATTGGTCAGGCTAAAGAAGCACATCTACTACATACTCCAGTGGTGCTCTGAGGACTGTCTGAAAGTTGTGGAAGCCCCAGTCTCTGGAGAGATGACAACAGAATGCTTTCAAAAGCTTGCTCAATCTCGCTCTCTCTCTCTCTCTTTCTTTCTTTCTCTCTCTCTCTCTCTTGCTTTCTCTCTCTCTTTTTCTTTCTTTCTCTCGCTCTCTCTTTCTCTCTCACACACAGACACACACACACACACACACACACACACACAGACAGACACACGCATACGCACATACTCGGTGCTACCATCACAGCTGCTGCCTCCTAGCCACTGCCTTCAGCTGGATCCAGCCCCAGAAACATGGAAGAAATGTGAGGCACTGTGTGTCAATACAGGGCGTGTCAATGAGCTCAAGGACTTGACATTCTCTCTCTCCCTCTCTTTTTTCTCTCTCTTTCTCTCTTCCTTTCTCAGTCTTTGTGTGCCACAGAATCGTGGCACATCTTAAATGCCAGAGCAGGAATTTTCCGATACATTCGGGGCGGCTCGACTCGGGTTCCCCCCATCCCTTGTTTTCCGCCTGGTGAAATCCTCCCACATAGCCAAACACAACCTCCGCTCCTCACGCAGCAACGCACGGGGCATTTCAGTGCCCGCAGGAAGACAGAAGAGGACCATTTCCCATCTTACCGTTTCTCTCTCTCATGCTCCAACTTCACCCGGAGATCCTGTCAAAAGATTGAAAGAAAAACAATAATAAATGAAAAGCATTGTGTTTTTTAAACTCTCTAAAGAAGAAAGTAATGACAAATGGAAAGAAGAACTTTATAGTTTGGCTGATGTGTGTTCATTAATCTTTGGTTGGAAGACAATGCTGTTGAGACTGGAGATAGTGCTATTACTGGCTGTGATCAGTTATGGACCCTTTCAACAAGGTAAACAAAAACAAAAACAATGCTTGAACGTTCTATTTGGGCCCCAATCTACTTCCTCTGCATTAAGATAACATATGGAATGTTAAAAAGGAAGTCTTGTGAGGCCAACTGTGATGCTGATAATGGAACTCTCTTGAAAGGGTTCATACTGCCAGGAAATGCAGGCAGGGATTTTAGCTGAACTGAAACTAACTACGTACCTTTAAGAATCCAAGGAGATTCAAGGGTAGATACTAAAATGCTAAAAGGCACTCTACTCTGCTCTACTTCATACCATAATACACTCTGCTATGCTACACTTTGCTCCATTACACTACACTGTACTACACAAAACTATACTATACTATACTATACTATACTATCAGAATGTGTCACGACAAGAGAACTCAAGGAACAGGAGAAACATGACACTGATTCAGGCGGTGCGTCATTAGAAGCGATTTGGTACATTTATCCCCTACTCAAGCAGTGGCCTGCCAGAGCGCAGGACGGAAACGCTCTCCCTAGGCGTGTTTATGTAACTAAAATGTACCCCGAGGCGAGAGTTGCCCAATCGGGCCTCTGCCAAGATAAAGGCAATGTTTGGGCTCCAGAGAGAAAGAAGTCGACGCAGCGGTGAGTCGATGTAAATCATTTTTAAGACTCGTCAAAACGATGTGAAGATGTACCTCATTTTGAAATGTACAATGGTGGAATGCCGTCGGTGGAGTAATACAGTATGTCTCTCACAGGGACTAGTTTGTGCAGAGGATGTGACGACGCTTACGGTATTGTGTATTGACTCTGTGAGTAACAGTGAGTGTGTGCATGTGTGTGCATGTGTGTGTGTGTGTGTGTGTGTGTGTGTGTGTGTGTGTGTGTGTGTGTGTGTGTGTGTGTGTGTGTAGTCATTTGTACTTGTACTCTGACTTCTGTCTAGTGCAGAGTGACAGTAATGCGATGTGAACAGAGGTGATGACAAGGACCATGAACACACACACACACACACTTTAGCTGGTCACTCAGGACGGATTTGGGCTCAGTGCGGTGTGGCCTCTCTCAGCTGTTTCCTGTTCCTGACAGCATCTTACAACAGTCCAGCTCAGAGCCCGGCTGACCGGATTCTCACAGGTTGGCCACAGACAAAGGCCCTCAGTCTAAGCCGTAAAATCTATCACTCTGTGAGGTTTGCCTGTATCATATGATATGAAATGATATATTTATGTTATGTGCGTGACATAATAATGATGTATTGGTTGATTGGATAAGACAGAGGAGAACTGACTGAGGGTGAACATCCCAGAGTGCATGCAGATAAATTAGTTCAGGGAATGTGCACGTTAATCATCACTTGTTGTTTGGCACGACAGAGGAATTCCCTCGTTACTGCAAAATGAAAAATAACCTGGAGCAAAGACAACGTGTGTGTACATGGTGTGTGAGTGAGCATGCTGGTGTGTGAATGTGTGGATTATTTGGTCTGTGTATGTCTACACAGACAGCCAATATCAAGTTGTGTGTGTGCAAGTCTCTGTGCGTATGTATGTGTGTGTATGTGTATATGCACACATGTGTGTCAGTATGTCCGTATGCATGCATGTGTGCATGTGTGTGTGTGTGTGTGTGTGTGTGTATGTGGTTGTGTGTGTGCGTGTGTGTGTGTCTGTGTGTGTGTGTATACGTGCGTGCCCACATGTGCACAATGCATGCCTCGAGATAAGATAAGATAAGATCATGGGATCCTCTCACCTGTCTGTGGCTGGGGCTTGGGCGGCTCTTGGGCTTGTGGCCCACGTTGCTGTTAGGGTAACTGCGCGAGCTGAGCGCCGCCAGGTCCTTCATGATGGAGTGGAGCGCTTCCTCATCCTCTGCACAAAGAGAGACACAAACACACAGAACCCACGTCAGCACCACGTAGGACAAACGCTCCATCACGTCACGCCATGTCATGCCACATCACATAACTCAGTAGGCGATACACAGCCTGAGAGCCGCTCGACTGTGCAGATCTCTCTTGAGATCATGTGAGAGGCACATTCATCTCCTGCAGGTATGTTAGTATTAGTGGCTAGTTGCTGCCATATCAGTAACAGCTGGTTGATAGTACCTTTGTATTTGTCTGCACTGTGTTCATCTGCATCTCTTTGTTTGGTGCGTGTTTAGAGAGGCAACAGAAGATGACTCAGGGAGATCAAATCAATCAAGAGCTTACTGGCGTCATTGGATCCGGCTCCACAGAGACAACGAAAAGGAAGGGAGAGCTTGCTGTATACACTGAACACTAACATTGCCCTCGCCAGCTTAAAAACATTAGCCTTTGCTGCCACATCTACATCAAGAATCTCCCATACACACACACACACACACACACACACACACACACACACGTACACACACACACACAACATGGCATAAGCAAACAGATTGCAGGGTGGCTGACGTGATTCCACTACAGGGCCGTAACCATGACGCCCACGGCCGTGCAGAGCGGAGAGGAGAGGAGCTCGCCGTAGCCTTGCGGGAGAGAGAGAGCCGTCCCGTGGGATCCTCATTACAAAGAGAGAGAAGGCAGAGACGCCTCCACCAGGAAGCAGGAGCCCGAGATCAATGACTCCGCAAGAGAGCATTAGAGCCCAGACTGAAAGCCTCTCTGTACACACACATACACACACACACACACACACACACACACACACGCACACACACACGACAATAGCAGAGGTGGTGGTTGGCCGACTGTTGCCGACACCAAAGCCAGATGCGGCCTCTCGCGAGCAGAATTATTAATACAGCTGGGGCTTAATGAAACGCACCAGCCTCCACCGGGGTCCGTGCCCTGGCCATATCTGTAATTAATTAGGCAGCTGATTAATCATCTTATTAGAGACGTGTGAGTGATTCTGGTTGCTCTGGGCGCTGGCTGGGGAAAGCCTCCTACTGCCAAGCTCCTCCAGCAGCACAGTGGACCCCTCCCAAGGACTGGAAGAAGGGCTCTGGAATAGATCCAAACCCCAGGGGGGCAGTGGAGAGTTGAAGTACTTGGGGGGGAATGAGGGATTTAAGGAGCCGGGCGCTCAACATGGGTTCTAGAACACGCCAGGTAGAACAGAAGATTCTTCTCAGATTTCAGCTGTGAAGGCTGAGATTTTTCAGGGGGTTAGACTACAAAGATTGAAAGATTCAACAGGCTCAGCAGCACTGGGCATGGACTCCAATGCCAAGTGGTACGTGTACCTTTTATATAAATTAAGACTATGGGGCAAGGGAGGTTGCACATGGGATCTGGTCAATGTAAGCTAGGTGCTGGACATATAGGCGTAAAGACTTTATATACATGTATGTATAGTTTGGATTAATAATGCCCACGTATTCTTGCTGCAGCCCTGCCAGCTGGGGAGAGGAGCAGATCTGCTCCATGGCATGCTGCTATCTGGACTCCAACCTGCATTCTGTACAGGCACTTCCTCTCCAGATGTTATCAAAAGAGTTTCCACCACGCCAAAAAAAAAGAAACAAAAGAGAGAGAGAGAGAGAGAAAGAAAAAGAATGTGTGCTAAGTCAGAACCGTTGCCATATTTCCATAAGATCAATGGCTGGCTCCTATTTCCTTGAGCCTGGGGTGATGTCACCCGGCCTCTGGTCCATGCCACGGAGCGTGAGCAGAGGGCGGAACACGTGCCTGGGGAGAGGAGGCTTCCAATGGCTGGGGGAGGTTAGCCATGTTAGCACTGATGCTGGCCGCTAAAGGATCTCTCTCTCCCTCCCTCTCTCTCTCTCTCTCTCTCTCTCTCTCTCTCTCTCTGTGTCATTGAAAAGTGTAATACATCTGTTCCTGGAGCCAACGCTGCACATTAACACCACTGATGGAAAAAATTCACTATATCAAGAGTGAGCATGCACGTGTGGGTATGTGTTAAATAGCAGATCTCAAACTCTCAAACCCTTCTCTTGCCTATTCTCACTATGGTATACTGTAACAATATATAGTACCACTGATTACTTATTGACATTACCCATTTTGATTTTCAGTAACACTAACCCACTCTACATCTCTCTTTCTTCCCCCTACTGTACCTCACTTGTGAGGTATATCATCACCAGTCATCAGCCATCCGTGTGTTGGCCCTCCTCTCACCCATCTCACCTGAAGTCCCATCCCTATGACTGCCCTATCATCGCCTATTACTGTCCCCCTACCTGGATTCCTGGCCCGTACAGCCTAGCGACCCATCACCCGCCTATGACAACTCTGCCCGGATTCCTGGCCCGTACTGCCGACCCACCACATGCCCTTTGACAACTCCTTTTCCCCCGGACAATTCCAACGCTGGACTATTTGAACTTTCTGACACTAAATTAGGATTAATGCATTATCATACCGGATATGTAGTCATCCCACCTCTTGTAACTTTCACCTCAGGTGGCTTTAAACACCATGTCCTATTCTCTACACCTGACTATCATGCATTTGTCATGTATACAGACCTTACTGTCCTGTATTTGACCCTAGGCAGATGGGTCAGGCCCTTGAGTCGTGGATCTGCTCGAGGTTTCTTCCTGTATGTATCTCCAATTCTAGGGTGTTTTTCCTCGCCCCTGTTTCCCATGGGCCTTCTTTCCTTTCCTTTCTCTGATTGTCTACACTCTGTAAAGCGCCATGATACATGTGTAATGTTTTGGCGCTCTATAAGCACAATTAAATTGAAAAAATTGAAACTGTCAAACAATGGTAAGCCCTATGGTTCTTTCTCCCTCATTGGTAGCCTTGATATCAGCCGGTACTGAGCCATAAGAAAACTGTGTGTGTGTGTGTGTGTGTGTTAAAGAGTACAGCTCAAACAGTTTGAATATGACGTGTTTCAGGAACAAGACCACGGAACAAGAGATAGAGACACATTAATGGTGACAAGACGCTCACCACAGTGGACATCAAAGGGAATAGCTGAGAAACCACAGCACTCTGAGGCAACAAAGAATTTTGCAGAGCAAAATGGTTTTGCGTCAAACTTAATACGCACACTACACACTATTAACGCTTCCTTTTGTCTCCCCACATGGTGTTGTGATTAATAAACTATTTTGAGGTTTAGATAAAAGCACTGCCTCTGTTTACTTCTCGTTCTGAAGTGAAGGAATTTAACATGCAAGTCAAAAAGACATACGCTCTTTGAAGATACATTTGTGCTTTTGGAGGGCAGTGTTGTACACTTATAATCCGTGACTTGCATGATAGTTTTATTATGTATGTGTCTAACTGGGATGTGAAAGCACCTCACACAGTCTGCGCTGTCTCTCTGGAAGAAGACACCGCATCATTTTTTTCATTTTTAATTTGCTTGCTTAATGTGCACATTAGTATGTAAACCACTTACATCACCTGAATTTGGAAGCATGTGTGTAGATTTGTGTAATGTGTCTGAGTTTGTGTGAGCTCTTCTGTGTGCATTCCTGCATGTGTATGTGTGTGTGTGTGTGTGTGTGTGTGTGTGTGTGTGTGTGTGTGTGTGTGTGTGTGAGAGAGAGAGAGAGAGAGAGAGAGAGAGAGAGAAAGAGAGTGTGTGAGTGTGTCTGTGTGTGGTGTTTATCTGTCAGCAGTTTTCCTCTGCTTTTTTTCCTTCTCTTCAAGAGCCCTGCCATCTCACCCGGCTACCTGCCACCAAGCGGACGCAATCATGCAAATGAGGAATTACCATTTCAAGAGCCTCTAATCGAGCCAATTAACAGCAGTCGGCTAATTCCGGAGCGTAAATGCAGGTCATTGCTCTTCCGTCACCACGGCTACCTACGGCTGCTGTCGCTATCAGAGGGACACGCTGGAGGACACACAGAGAAACGTCCACCTGCACAAACGCACCGGGTCTCACCAGCCTGTGCGGAATTTTCCGGAATTAGATGGGATTAGCCTGTCTGGGGAGCGATAGGGTCTCGGAATGGTGCGGGCCGGGGCGAGTGGAAATGAAATTGAGAGGAAAAAACTGGGCAGGACCCCACTGGTAGTTGAGGGCAGTGGGGGTACGGGGGGGACAGGAGGGGGGTCAGCAGATGGGGTCTGCCACACCTTTGATCACTTTCCCACCACAGGGACGGTCCACAGCCAGCTGTTTCACTGACCGTTGCTCTGCCTCCAGCCAGAGTTCAGCCAGGGTTCATGACAGGCCCAGACAAGCTTGGATTTGTCTGCTCCAAGCAGGAGGCAACTGGAAGGTGGAGGGGTTGTTATTTTTGTTTTGGAGGGGGAGACTTTCCACCCCACCTCACCGAGCCTATTTACCTATGGGGCCGTTTCTTGAGATATTTCAAGGGGCTGTCCACTGTGAGGCTTCTGTAAAGTGGAACCTGTGCGTATTTCAACGGAGTAAGGGCGGTAGAGTAGGGATTCACATTAGGGAAGTGCACATTAACTGGCACGTTGCCATGAATTAACCAGACTGGGTGTGGAAAAAAAAACTTGGTCTAGGGAGGAAGAAAATCAGACTGCTGACACACTTCCTGCTGGGATCAGTAGCTTTGCAGGATACGCCACTCACTCATACACAGTCACCTCTTTCTGTGGTCTTCCACTATAAACACGTCATATAGTATAGTTTGACTGCCACCATTTACCAAACACACACACACACACACACACCTTCCTGTGGTTTTACACTCTTACATTATTCATACAGTACGCAGTTATACTTCAGACAGTTATACTTCAGACACACACACACACACACACACAAATACAAACACACACTTGTAAGGACTAGGAACATATATGGGATTTCCCCTATTTAGAGGTGCAAATGAGTGGCTTGCACCTTCACATACTTAGGACATACACACACACACACACACACACACACACACACACACACACACACACACACACACACAGACACACATACAAACACACACTTGTAGGGACTAGGAACGTATATGGGATTTCCCCTATTTAGAGGTGCAGATGAGTGGCTTGCACCTTCACATACTTAGGATTCCCTGAGCTGGTGAAGAGAAACAAGAACAAGAGGAGAGAAGGATGAGGAGGAGAGAAAGGAGAAGAAGACAAGTGGGTTGACCATCACAAAATGTCAGAGTCCTTGTCTCATTCAACCCTTCTTTCCACACACCCTCTGACTATTGCCTCACTGTCAACAGCCCTCGTGCCAGAATAACAGGAGAGGAAAAGAAAATAAACAGGCTGTCATTTGGAGATTGAGATCACCGCCAGGTGCAATCAACCAACACACCTACGGAAAGTATTCTCCAGATGAGAATCAGGTTTAGTGCAAATGACAGATAACATCTTTGCAGTGCAATTTTTAAGTGCTATTTTTTTGGCCCACTTTAAGGACAACCTTGCATTGTGCTGCTCACGTCGCTTGCAGTCAGGACACTCCAATTGAAAACAATGTATTTTAACAGATTTTATCGCTAATGTTCGCTCGCATCAGTTTGGACACTATGTAAGACCTTAAAGGAACTGTATGTAAGAAATGTATTTCAATTAATCATAAAATAGCCCTGATATGTCACTAGACATTAAGAAATCATGTTCATTTTAAATACTTATATCACTGACAACAGTAGTCCGGCCAGGATATTGTCATTTAAAAAGTGAAGTTGCAGCCCTCAACTGATGTTGATGTTGTGTTTTGTCATGTCATGTTGTGTTTTGGCCTGATGCGCCACCCTCTACCTATCTACTAATCACAAAGTCAGTAGTGTTTCGGCATCCGGGTTGGCAACCTCGAGTCAGGAGGGAGGGGAAGGGGATACACCACTCTACAGTAATTTGAAAGTGATTGCAGTACCAGTTTTGGCCACAATCTTACATATGGTTCCTTTAAGGCCATTTTTTCTCAAATGTAAACAATGGGAGATATGAGGAAGTGGGGTAGCACCAGCACCATGACTAGGGAGTTCACACCAACTTGTGAACTGTATGGTGACTGTGATGCTGGTCACTGTACGATAAGGCTGAGGCCTTTACAAGGGGACACTTCCGTCGCCTGAGGTCTAAGTCCAGCTGTTTGAACATGCAGATGGTGCGCTGTGTGTATGTGTGTGTGTGTCTGTCTGTGTGTATTTTGTCTATTGTTGCTGTCTATTTTTCTTTCTTTGTTGGTTTGTTTGTTGTTTTTGACACACGCTCCGTGACAGCTCTGTGAAGCCGTAACAATGAAGGAAACGTGGGGATGCTACAGTGCATGTCTCTGTCTGAGATGCAGAAGGAGACTGACTGAAGTCTTAACTGCCCCCTCAACACACACACACAACAAAAGTGATGGGGGAGAGAGAGAAAGAGAAAGACTAGGACAGAGAGAGAAAGGGTATGAAAAGATATCCGAAGCCTGAAGTATTTGTAAATACTGTAGAGTATGACAGAGTTTGAATCATTTCAGGCTATTAAGATCATTATAATGAAAAACACTTTCAGTGCTCAAAGCTTGCCTGCCTTTACATCACTGCAGCTGTTGCATTTTAACTTCACAAAATCATGTTAATCTGTCAATGTTTATGTTCCCCCCCCCCCACAGACACACACACACACACATACACTGCCACAACACTTTGTTTATTTTAGCCTGCATGATGTCATGGAAAGCTTAAGAGAAGGAGAGCTTCAAAGAGAGAAGTAAAAAAGAAAGAAAGATAAGTCGGACAAAAGAAAAAAGTTGTTGCTTTATCATCCTTGGCAACCATCTCACCTTACAGAGATGTTTATCACCACCAGGTTGTAAGTGTGAAATGTAGTCAACCTGAGTATCAGAGGGCAGGCAAACCGGTTGTGTGGCGAAACCACCTCAGCTCGAGATGGACACATAGATTAGACAAGCAGAAGTCAAACTGAAGTCAAACCCAGCTGGGCTTACAGGCATATGCACTCTGCCTTGTTAAAAAAAGTCTACTTATGTGCCTCAGTATAGCTACGATCACTTAAAGTGCACACACACTGTAAGGCAGACATAAGTGATTTGCATGGTCTATAAAGGTCCTGGTCTGTCTGACGTAAAGGCATGGGGAAGAAGAAATCATTATCAATGAATGCATGGTTTTGTTGTGGTTGTTATGGAACCCTATGTTCCACAGCGTAGCCTTACACTGAAGATGAGCCCTCTGAGGAGTGAGTTCATCAAATAAAGCCATGCCCTGGTAGACGGTGGGCCAGGGGCTTTAATTTGTGAGAAAACAGATCCCCAGCCATTGTTTTTTTTTCATATGAACAAAACATTTTTCTTCTGAACACTTTATTTTAATTTCAAGTTGTTTATATGTTCATAAAAAAGAACATGCGTTTCGTACACTAACTAGGCAAATGGTATGGATTACTCAGAGCCATAGATAGTGCGAACTACATGTAATTAAAAACTCATATTAGCGCGATCTGACTGAGTTTATGCTACACCACAATGGAAGTGAATGTGTCATCCCTATCAACCACCTTCATGTCACCAAACTATATGGGTTGAAATCTGAGTGGCAAATCGCAACACTCAGCACTGCAATGGCACTAATGTAAGATGCAGCTAACAAACAAACAAACAAACAGTAAAACAGACCATCATACAGAGAGAGAGAGGCTGTGAGGTGTGTGTGTGTGTGCGTGTGTCTGTGTGTGTGTGTGTGTGTGTGTGTGTGTGTGTGTTAGTACATGTATGTGTGTGTGAGCATACGGAGTGTGACAGCCTGATCAGAATCAAACGCCCCCACAGATACAGACTCAGACAGCAGAACAGCCGCACACAAACCTCTCCATACTTCTCTCCCGTCCTCCAGCACATGCACATGCACACTGTGTCTCCCTCACTCCTCCAACTCTCCCTCTCTCTCTCTTTTACTCTCACTATCTCTGCATGGCCTTCTCCTCCAACTCTCCCTCTCTCTCACTTTTACTCTCACTATCTCTGCATGGCCTTCTCCTCCAACTCTCTCATTCACTGACTATGTTACCTCTCCCTTTCCTTCATCCACTCACTTGTTCACCCTCATTCATTCATTTACCACTTCTTTCTTTCTTTCTTTCTTTCTTTCTTTCTTTCTTTCTTTCCTTGCACTCCTTCCAGCCCAATTCTTATGTACAGTTTTGTTTTTGCTTTCATTCTCGTTCACTTTTCTCTTTCTTTCTCTGTCTGTAACCTTTTCTCTTCCTCCTCTCTATTCCACCCACTACACACTCTTTCTGTCTCTCTCCTCACTCCCACTCTCGCTTGCCCCCCCTCCTCC